>NC_057812.1:470829971-471070602 GCF_018294505.1 Triticum aestivum | reverse complement strand
TGAGCGACATCATAGAAAGGGCTTATATCAAAAGTAAATAACAAGCGTGCCACAGTCGGACGTCTTGAGCGACATCACAGAAAGGGCTTATATCGAAAGTAAATAACAAGCATGCCACAGTCGGACGTCTGAGCGACATCACAGAAAGGGCTTATATCGAAAGTAAATAACAAGCGTGCCACAGTCGGACGTCTGAGCGACATCACGGAAAGGGCTTAAATTTCCTTATTCATATCTGATAAATTCACAAAGATATAATACTCATAGTAAATATTCAACACACAATAATAAACGGGTTAGTCCATCCACAAGAATAAACATTTAACCGGACTTAACACTCATGTGGTTCACCAGAGCTTTTGTCACTGAGACTGACACTGGACAAGATAAGTTGAACACAGTACTTGGACATGGATAAGATGATTCAAAGGATTTTTGACTCTGCAGAGTTTGTACTAAATTTCCCACAGCCAACGGATTTCTATAGTCACGAAGGACTAGTTCCATTTACGGTATTTTGGAAGAAACACATCTAACCAGTACACACCCATCCCACCTCACGATGCTAGGAATCACCCTAGACAGCGTTCAAGAAAAACTTTGAGACGGGGAGATCACAATCTCGAATAGCATGGGATCAAATTTATATACGCGCGCTCTAAGGGGTGCCCCCCTCTTGGTCCCAACCGGAAACACCCATGCCCCCTGACCGGATGACTGGCTTTAATCCAGGGCCATGGAACCCTCATCACGGCCTCTCAATTTGGTGTGTACCAGGAAAGCGGTTTGCAACTTACTAAGCCATATCCCTTGCGGAAAACATGTGGTAGTACAGGAAGGGAAAAACGGATGGAAACTGTACCGATTCATGTTGACACTGAAGTCAAATAGTCTGGCATAAGACTGGCATGCTACAACACTGCCATCTTACCCATTCTCATGCCATCACATGGCCGTGCAAACTCACATCCAACAACTTATGGATTTTCGAAACTCACTTGCCTCAACTTTGCATGTAATATGACATTCATTTATATACTCATAAACATGCCATGAAACTACTTAATGCAAACATGCCAAAGACACTCATCATATCAAAAGTTCAAACATGCTTGCCTGGTTCAGAGTAGTCGGAGCCTAGCTCGGTGAAGTTCACGGCTCCGTCACCTCCTTCGGTATCTACGTTATAAAGAAACATACGCGCTAATGTAAATACCGTGAGGTGCACAAAATAAATTCCAAATATTTTTCAAATAAATATTATAAAAAACTAGACAAAAATTTAAAGAGGACAGAAAAAGAATCAACCAAAATTCGTTTTCTGTTTAAAAGTTATAAGGGTTTTAATCCAGGGACCTTTCTATAATGAAACAGAAACTTCTCAAGCTTCATTTTATAAAACAGAAGATGTTTCGTTTGAGAATACGCCGGTCCAGAAGGGAGACGTACTTTGGTACAAGACACTTTCAGAAAATGTTTCGTTTAAAAGAAAAGAGAGGCTGACGGGGGGGTCCCACCCGTCAGGTTTGAAATTTCAAACGGGGAAGAAATAGAGCTCGTCGGCGCCCGAGAGCTGCGGTGGTCGCTGGCGGTGATCCACGGCGAGTTAGGAGGATCGGAGGGTACTTACATGCTCAACGTGCCCTTCCGCGTCGGTGGGTGGTGGTGGTGGTCGTCGGGGAGCACCACGTCGACGGCGGTCCTTGCTCCGGCGGACGGCGGCTCGGGTGGAGTTGGATCTTGTCGGGGAGGGCTGCGGAGGTCAAATTGAAGCCTGGGTTAGATCACTGGGTGTTCGAGGAGACTACTGACGAGGTTTGGGTGGCGGGGATGGCCTCATCGGAGTGGATCGAGCTGGTGGCCGAGGCGGATCGGGGCGGCCGGGGTTGGGGGAGGAGACCTTGTCGAGGTCCTCCTAGTGGCTTGGCGGGGTCCTGGTGGGTTGCAGTGGTGGTGCGTGCTCGAGGGAGAGCTCGGGGCCCCTTTTTGTAGGCGATCCGAGGCGGTGGCCGAGAATGGAGATCTCCGGCGATGGTTACGGCGGCGCAGAGTTTGGTCGGGGAGTTTAGGGAGTTGGGCGTCAACGTGGAGTTCCTCCGGTTCCGTTTAGGCGCTAAACGAGTTCGGATTAGGTGCTTTGGGTGGGTTCAACAGAACAGGGCGGCGCGGGCACGTCGGCGGCAGAGGGCGTGCCCTGTGCTTGTCGGGCCACGGCGACGGTGCTGCGGGGTGTGCTGGCATGCATGAGGCCACGTGAAGGGCAAGGGAGCGATGGGTGGCGCCGGACGGCGTAGCGAGCTGGCACGGGCTCTCGCTGGCCGCCACGGGTGGCTCTGCCACTGCAGAAGCTGCCGGTGTCGGCGATGCTCGCCGCCACCGACACCTACACCCGTCCAAGAGGGCGTGCGGTGCTCTGGCCAGGGAGGAGAGGCCGTGCACAACGTGCCAGGGTGCACTGTTGATCAATGACAAGTCACTGACGAAAAACGACACTGACTGAATTCTGAAACTCTGAACTTTCTGAAAGTGTGCAGGAACAGTGCCGGCCAAGTGTTCGACGAAATGATTTTGGCATGTGGGGAATTTTCCTTGAGCTGATTTTTGGTGCGGTGGCTTCTCATTGCATCTGGGGGCTGCCTGAATTTTGGTAGAATTTTTGGAGAAGAGAAGATATGAATTTCACCAAATTTGACAAATCTGGTCCAAACTTGCAGAGGCTGAAACTTGAAAATTTTGAAAAGAAGAAGAGTGGATCTTGATGGATCTAGGTTGGGGGTGCTAAGGACTATCCAGAGGACTTGGTTTGAGATCAAAACTCAAAGGAAACCAGGTACTTCCTTTGTAAATCATCTAGGCTTAAAATAATTGACAGAATTGTTTTGGGAAGTAAAATAAATGAAATAAAATCCAAAATGGTTTGGACTTGTTGGAGCAGGAAGTTTGGATTGCCCCAAAGTGGAGGGAGGGCTTTTGGGAGGATTTACCATAAGAGACATGGTAAAACCATGGGTGGTTTCAAAAAGAAAGAAGCCCCAAAACTCAAAGGATTTCTTCTTAAAAGAAAATAAATAAATTCCAAAAAAAATATTTGAGAAGGGAACAATCATAAGAAAGCTTTTTCATAATCCAAACACCAGAGTTGAAAAAGATACAAAATAAAATCCTTGCCAGGGGAAATTTTTTGAGAGAGAGGTTTTTGGAAGGATTTAAATGACCTTCTTCAAAACCAACAAAGTTTTTGTTGAAAATTAAATAAATTTTTTTTGGAGTGTCACACATTCCACATAAAAAATTCTGTCTTATCACTTACCTACTCGAGGACGAGCAGGAGTTAAGCTTGGGGATGCTGATACGTCTCCAATGTATCTATAATTTTTTATTGTTCCATGCTGTTATATTATCAATCCTGGATGTTTTATAATCATTTTATAGTCATTTTATATCATTTTTTGGTACTAACCTATTGACATAGTGCCAACTGTCAGTTGTTGTTTTCTGCATGTTTTTTACATCGCAGGAAATCAATACCAAATGGAGTCCAAATGCAACAAAACTTTATGGAGATTTTTTATGGACCAGAAGACACCCAATGGGCCAAGGCAGCGCCTGGGGTGCTCCGAGGGGAGCACAACCCACCAGGTCGTAAGGGGCGCGCCAGGAGGCCCAGGCGCACCCTAGTGGGTTGTGCCCACCTCGGGTGCCCCCCGGACCGCCTCTTTGCTCTATAAATACCCCAATATTCTAGAAACGATAGGGGGGTCGATGAAAATCAATTCCAGCCGCCGCAGAGTCCAGAACCACCAGATCCAATCTAGACACCATCACGGAGGGGTTCACCACTTCCATTGGTGCCTCTCCGATGATGCGTGAGTAGTTCTTTGTAGACCACCGGGTCCGTGGTTAGTAGCTAGATGGCTTCCTCTCTCTCATTTGATTCTCAATGCAATGGTCTCTTGGAGATCCATATGATGTAACTCTTTTTACGATGTGTTTGTTGGGATCGGATGAACTTTGAGTTTATGATCAGATCTATCTTTTTATATCCATGAAAATATTTGAGTTTCTTTGATCTCTTATATGCATGATTGCTTATAGCCTCATATTTCTTCTTTGATATTTGGGTTTTGTTTGGCCAACTTGATCTATTTATCTTGCAATGGGAAGAGGTGCTTTGTAGTGGCTTCGATCTTACGGTGCTTGATCCCAATGACAGAAGGGGAACGGACACGTATGTATCATTGCTACTAAGGATAAAACGATAGGGTCTATCTCTACATAGATAGATCTTGTCCACATCATGTCATCGTTCTTATTGCATTACTCCGTTTCTCCATGAACTTAATACACTAGATGCATGCAGGATAGCGGTCGATGTGTGGAGTAATAGTAGTAGATGCAGGCAGGAGTTGGTCTACTAATCTTGGACGTGATGCCTATGTAATTATCATTGCCTGGATATCGTCATGATTATTTGAAGTTCTATCAATTGCCCAACAGTAATTTGTTTACCCACCATTTTCCATTTTTCTCGAGAGAAGCCACTAGTGAAACCTACGGTCCCTGGGTCTCTTTCTCATATTATTTCCCTTTGCGATCTATTTTCCTTTGCTTTTATTTTTAGATCTATTAAACCAAAAATACCAAAATACCTTGCTGTAATTTATTTTATTTGGCGTTCGATCAATCAATCTACTACAACTTTCTCCCGTCACGTGCCAATTTCTGGCACCGTTACCCGAAAGCGATTGACAACCCCTTTAACATGTCGGGTTGCGAGTGGTTGTTATTTGTGTGCATGTGTTGTTTACGTTGTGTTGCTTGGTTCTCCTACCGGTTCGATAACCTTGGTTTCATCACTAACGGAAACACCTACCACTGTTATGCTGCATCATCCCTTCCTATTTGGGGAAATACCGACGTAGCTTCAAGCCGCATCACTGCTTTACTTGTGGTTCGAAGGAACACTAGGCAAACAAGTGCCCAAACAAGTACAAGAAGCCAGGACAGGACTCAAAGTCTGTCAATGTCACTCTAAGCAAGAATGATGGGGCATCTGGGTATGGTAATCTATTTACCGTACTTTCAGTTTGTTAGTCCACCGATTGGTGCGTTGTCACTGGGGCCAATATTCATGTGTGTGCTAATGTGTCTTTGTTTTCTTGCAGCACATAAATACGAAATCCACAGGGATGCTCAGCTTTATTTTAGTGGAACTGCACAAAATGTTCAGATGGTTCGTGTCCTCCGTAATACTTCATCATGCACAATACATTGAATGGTTCTCTAATAATACTTCGTCACCTTGAGCCACGGGACTATCAGATGCCAAACTGATGACAAACCCTGCCCGTTCCACAATCATAGGCATTACATATTTTGAATGGGAAAAGCTTGTCAAAGTTTAATCATTAATGTTAGCAAGAAGACATTAGTTTAATATATTGGAATTTGAAAACCTTGTCATATTTTTCTCATTGATGTTAGCCAGAAGACATGCATTTGACATTTTTGAGTGGGACGCCCTTTGCTATGAGCAATGTCGATCATTTTTCCCTATTCATGTCTTTAGTTCAGAAGTAAATTTTTACTCTACTAAGATGCATAGTCGCATGAATGTTGACTTATGTAAGGTATTTTATAAGAGTTTGTTCTGAATGTTGTCTATGTAATGCCAGGTCTTGTGAGTTTGATTGCAAAGTTGAGCTTAGAATGCTGTGGCATGCGACATCACGAGCTATTCACCATGCCTCCTGAGAATAATGCTTCATATTGTTTTGCATGTCGATCTAATGCCTGTGATTTGCATGTTAAGAAGGCCATCCTCTTCTGTTGTTTCTATGATTAAAAGTTCATTGTCTTGTGTTTCATTTATAGCCTATACGACAACTCGGGTAGGTTAGAGGGTGAAACCATATGATCTTCTAACCAACTCATCATCTTAGGCCATGATTGGATCGTCGTTTTCCAACCAAAACCGCTTGTAAAACTGACGCTTGTAAATAAAAGCAGATGGTCCTGGGCGAAGCGCTTGGTTGGTCGATTTTGACTAGTAAAATATACACTGGTCTCTCAAATATTTAGATATAGAAGATACAACTATTTTTTTGCTTCCTCCTGGTTTCCTGACATCACGGTCCCCCACAATCGTCAACCTATATAGTAAATAAACAAGAGAATTGCACAAGGAGCGGCCGACAGTTGGGACCCAGCAGCACATGCGGTATTTATTTTTTTAGGTGTAAGCGGAGTTTTTCTTGAATGATGTTTTTGTTGTTGTTCAGAGGATCAGGGTATCAACTAGGCGGGCTGTGGCCCGTCTAGCCCAGGCTATTATTTTATGTCGACCAAATATCCAGCCTAGATATTATTTTTTCAAGGTGAAAATGGCTAGCCCAGCTATACTTTTTTTGCGGAATACCCAACCCAGGTCAACTTGTTTTTCTCCGCCCCGCTGGGCTGTAAATCTTTCCTATGAGGGATGCATTAGGCCTAACAACAAAATGGGCTTTAAGAAATAATAAATGGGATGTAATTATAAAAACTGGGCTGTAAATATACAAAAACGCACCAAGCAGGTAATTAGTTTCAAAAAAATTATTGTTTGAATTTGGAAATTTTAATTTCATTACTTATTGCACGCGCAATTTTTCTTTAGATTTTTACCTAATACAAATTCATTTTGAAATTATATTTAATCTGACTCGAAATTTCGGGATAATTTTTTTCGGATACCATCAAAATGTGGGATTTTTGGTTGAATTCTGTTTTGAGAGGTTGGTTGAAATTATTAATTGTTGTCCTGGCTATAAAATGGGATGTAATTTTAACAGACTGTAAATGGGTTGTAGTAAATTCCATGAGAATTCAAAAATGGGATGTACACTATTACAAATCACAAATGGGCTATATGTTCTCTGCCACAGATGTGATGCTCACTTGTGGGCCTACTATTTTTTTTGAGAATTATAGTCAGTGATGCGTACGGAATGCTTGTGGGCCTACTAAGGTGTACGAAAGGCTTTGTAAACTTATAGTCAAGACACGATTCTAGCAACAGTGGCTGTTGGATGTCCATCCAACAGCTGTAGTGTTTTTTCAATCTCCGATATTCTTGCTTCAGCCGCCCGAACCACCGCCGGCGGTACCGCCTGCTACCGCCTCCCGTGGCTGGTTGTGCTGCCGCGTAGGCTTTACCGGCCCACTCTACTCCCAAACTCCGTCCAGGCCATTCCTCTACTCACCAACACCTCCTATTCTTCACCGGCAACGGCAGCCTCACAATGCAGCCGAACCAGTGAACCCTTGTACTCCCCTCCGTGTGGGCATCCACTGATGTGTCTTCGCCGGCTCCAGGTGTTCCCTTCATAATACTCGCCATCATTCACTGTGTTGGTTCTCTCGACGCGACGTGGTCAACTTTATCAACAAACGACGGCCATTGGATGAGGCATGTACGTGGATTGGCTGACAGTAGGGACCCACATGGCCCATGGCCACGCGCAGCAAGTGCCCCTGTATTATGCGAAAACAAATAATTTCTCCCACTGATAGGTTTGACCCACCAGCTACATCTTCGCACGCAAGGAAGTGCTTCCTTTATTACGCGGAAATAAAAAGTTTCCTCTTCCTGACAGCTGGGACACACCAGCTTTATTAAGATCCTTTTCGTGAAAATATAGTTTGTAGCGAAGATCTTTTTTTTTCTTTTTTTTTCTAACTCGAAAAATAAGAAATAAAAAAACAGAAAACATCTTCGCACGCAAGGAAGTGCCACCTTATTACGCAAAAAAAATTGATTCCCCCTGCTAGCTGGGACTCACCAGATTTGGAGGCTGACTTGTGGGCCTACTAAGTTAACACGTACGCAGGGCTTTGTCAACTTAGTCAATAAATGATTCTAGCCGCACTGACAGTTTGATGTTAATCCAACCGCCAAGCTGCGTCTTCAACCTCTAGTCTTGTTGCTCCAGCCGCCCAAACCTACGCCCGCCGTACCGCTTGCTCTAGCCTCCCATGGTCGGCTGTGCTGCCACGCAGGCCTCACCGCCCAACCATACTACTACTTGCTGGGCCTTCCCTCTACTCACCCGCACCCCATGTTATTCTTCAGAGATGGCAGCCACAAACCGCAGCCGAAGCAGTCAACCCTCATACTCCCCTCCGCGTGGGCATCCACTACTGCTTATTCCCCGGCTCCGGGTCGTTCCCTTCCTAGGTCGCACCGTCATCCACCACCTTGGTGCTCTCGGGTGGTACAGTGTCGTCAACACGGTCAATGAACGACAGCCATCAGAAGAGGACTGTAAGTGGAGAGGCTAACAGCTGGGTCCATGGCCGCACGCAAGGAAGTGCCTCCTTATTACGCGCAAAATAATGATTCCTCCACCTGACACCTCGGACCTACCGGAAGGGCCTCCATATTTCGTGAAAAAAATGTTTCCCCCCTGACAGCTAGGACCCACCAGCTTTATCTTTGCATAGAAGGAACTGCCTTCTTACACCCTGACAGTTGGGACCCACCAGGCTCAAGCGAATGTAGCGTTATCTGTCCGGTCGCGAAAGTGTACATACATAGTGATTGATCAGTGTCTCTGCAGCGACATACCATGGCCGAGTAAGGAGCGACACGTGTTGAAGTAGAGGCACCGACGTAGCATGTCACGCAGTCCCATCTATATCGTGTACACGTAAGTACAGCCACGTTGCAAGATAGTAAATACGGCTATGTACGTACATACGGGCGGGGTCTCTAACACGTACAACGACTAATATTGTTCATCAAAAGCCAACCGTCTAGGTCAAAACAAAGAAACTGCGTCGTGTTCATGAGGAGGCAACGGAATGCCGTGTTCATCGGGAGGCAAGGGAATACATCGTGTTCATCGGGAGACAACCGGCTTGGACGAAACAGCTGATCGAAACGAGGCCTGGCATACCGCAGAACGGAGGAATGGCCTTGTGTTCGACCGCCTACGGTTGAAACGGGATCCTGTTCATCGGGAGGGGTCTGGCGTACCACAAAACGAAGGAAATGGACTTCTCTTGGACCTCCTAGGGTCGAAACAGGGTCCTATTGATCAGGAAGGGTGTGGCGTACCGCAAAACGGAGGAAAATGACTTGTGTTGGAGCGCTACAGTCGAAACGGGGGTCCTGCTCATCCAGAGGGATGTGGCGTACCGCAAAACGAGACTCCACGGGATACCGTTCATCTCCATCGCCGACCTCCCCCATCCTCCACGGGCTATTGTTCATCCACCGTTGACCTCCTCCAGCCTCCACCTGCGACTATTCATCCACGGGCTCCTGTTCATCCAGCCTCCACCGCTCCTCCACCAACTATTGTTCAACCAGCCCTCTCCACGGGGTCTTGTTCAATCACCCCTCCACGGGCTACTGTTCATCCAGCCCTCCACAGGCTACAGTTCAACCAGCCCTCCACGGGGTCGTCCTGTTCATCCAGCCCTCCACGGGGTCTTGTTCGTCCACCCCCAACCGGCTTGATCGATCAAGGTCCTGTTTATTCAGCGGCAACGGCCTCTACTACCACGGGGTCCTTGTCGGATCACGGGTTCTGGCAACACCCTCAAGGTTCGAACACTGGGGTGCGCATGAAGATCTCCTCCTCGCTGATCACGCCCCCACACACTCTGCGATCTAAAGGCTAGGCCCGATGAACTCGCAACACAAGAGGCACAAGATTTATACTAGTTTGGGCCACCGTTGTGGTGTAAAACCCTAATCCAGTGTGGTGTTGGTGGATTGCCTCTTGGGCTGAGGATGAACAATTACAAGGGAAGAACAACCTCCTGAGGTTGAGGTGTTCTTGTGCTTGTGCGGGTGAGGATGATCTCAAGATCAGTTGCCTCCTACGATGGTGGCTAGTCCTATTTATAGAGGCCCTGGCCCTCTTCCCAAATATTGAGCGTGAAGGGATGCCACAACAGCCAATTTGAAAGGTGACAACTAGTACAAGCTATCCTGACTAAAGGTGGTCTTTGCCTGCCAAAGGCTCTGGTGGTGACACCATCTTGGGCTCTATTGGATGTGGGGTTCTGGCAAACCTTAAGGTTCGAACACTGGGGTGTGCGTGAAGTCTCTCCCTCCTACCGATCTATGCTCTAGCTCGCTAAGATCTCGCGGATGAACTCGACGAACTTGCAACACAGAAAGACACGGGGTTTATACTGGTTCGGGCCACCGTTGTGGTGTAATACCCTACTCCAGTGTGGTGGTGGTGGATTGCCTCTTGGGCTAATGATGAACAGTACAAGGGAAGAACAGCCTCCTGAGGTTGAGGTGTTCTTGTGCTTGTGAACTTGTGGCCTGAGGATTCGATGAGATCCGATCCCTACTACTATGGTTGCTAGGCCTATTTATAGAGGCCCTGGTCCTCTTCCCAAATATCGAGTGGGAAGGGAGCCAACAACGGCAAGCAAGTTTGAAGGGGGACAGCTAGTACAAGCTATCCTCACAAAAGCGGTCTTCACCTACGAAAAGCTCTATGGTGACGCCGTCTTGGGCTCCATGATGACCTCTGCCTTGCCGTCCTCCTGGTCTTGGTCTCGTTGCACCAATATGGCAACCTTTGCCTGATGCCTAGGTACTCTTCGCCTGTGCTGGCCTCCTTAGCACCAAAGAGGAAATAGGGACGCTGCGCACACTGGCGCCCGCCTGGTGCCGTTCATCATGGCTCACGTCACGAGAGCCTTGTGAGGTTTGCCTCGCCTTGATATCTCCGCTCCTTGTGAGCCTGCCTGGCTAGGCCACTCCAGAGGAGGTCTTGCATCATCCGCCTCGTGAGGCTTGGACCCTCGCGAGGGTCTTGGGTGCCTTCTTGACGAAGATGGGCCGTACGGCCTGCTACTTGGCCACGCTGTGGGCCGCAGGCAGGCAAGTCTGGGGACCCCCGTTCCCAAAATGCCGACAATAGCCCCCGGGCCCAAGGTGCGCTCGGGCTTGGCTTCGCGGTGAATCCAAGGGTCGAGTTCGGAGCACTGTGGGCCCCAAAAGCCTGCGGCCTCGATCGACGCATGGCAGTTGATTGGACGTGGGCACCTCCGCTTCCCCATGCTGCCTCGGCAACTGCTTTCCCTGACAAAGGCTGGCGCAGGCAGTTCTTTCCTTCATTGCCTCTTCCTCGCCTCGCTCCAGATCCCCTTTCTCGCTCCTTGCAGCCACTATCTCCAGATCTGCTCCATCCTTGCTTTGCATCTGCCGCCCATGGTGCCGGGCAAGGTCAAGACTTCCTCAGCACTGGCTTGGTATGAGCCAGCCCTCGAGGCGCCCACCGTCACGGAGAAGAGCCTCGCCTCCGTGCGCCTGCTGATAGCGAACGAGAGCAACGAGTGGGGGAAGATGGAGCTTCGTCTCGCGTCCGACGAGCCAGAGCCTAAGGGGAGCACCTTCTTACCCTTCTTCTCGAGCAGCGTCGCCGTCGGGTTGGTTCCTCCCTTCTCTGATTTCTTTTATGAAGTCCTCGACCACTACAGGCTGCAGGCGTTGCATCTCCATCCCAACTCTGTCCTCCTCCTGTCCATCTTCGCCTACTACTGCGAGGCGTACCTGGGCGTTATGCCGTCTGTGGCGCTCCTTCTACATTTCTTCTTCCTCCATGTCAACGGCGAGCACACCTCCGGGTGTGCTAATTTCGTTGCATGCGGCAAGGCCAACTCGATCTCGAGCATCGGGAAGAGGGCTGACAACATCCGATCCAAATGGGTCATGATGGATGCTCAGCGCGCCAACGCGCGTCTGGCGTTGCCAACAGCGGTGCCCCCTCCCAATGGGGGGTGGCCCAAGGCGGAGCTTGTCGACAAGAGGGCATCGCTGGTGTTGGGGCAGATGATGATCGACCTGAGGCCGGGCAACGTGAGGGCGGCCAAGGTAACGGGGGCAATGCTCCTGAGGGAGTTCCTGATGCTGCGGGTTGCCCCACTACAGGCGCGCGCGCGCCCCCTCTGGGAGCTTGAAGAAGAGGAGAACAAGACCCGCCTGAGGCCAGGGGACCTGCCTGGCGATGAATTGGACGCCGTCCTGCGCCTCATAGTCGGGGACAACCAAGAGTACCCGCCTAGTGCTTTCGTTCCCCTGTTCCAACGCAGGGACCGGCAGGAATTTGTCGCCTCCAGGCCGACCTTTGATGCATGCGGGCTGGTGCCACCAACGCCTTCGGGAGTTCCCATGACACAGAAACCGGTGGAGGTGTCTTCTAGTGAGTCCCGCGGAGAGGGAGAAGAGGATTAGGACTCGGAGAAGACCCTCGAAGAGGTGAGGGAGACTTCCCCCCTAAGCAAGGCCAAGATTCTCCGCGCCCTTCCTGATGATGCCGAGGCCGACGCCTTCCAAGGGGAGAGGGAGAAACCCCTCATCCCGACAAAGGGTAGGTCGTCGCTGGTAGCCCGCGGTGCCGCCTCCGCCCTTGCAGCTCCTGGGGCTGGCTCCGGCTCTGCCTCTGCTCCGCCTGGTGCCGCCGGAGCCTGAACGCCTGCTCCTCAGGTCCCGAAGCTGTCAGGCTTCAAGCTTCTCAAGCGGTCAGTGGAATACGTCGCAGTGGATCGGTAAGTGTCTCAAGCTTCGCCTTGCCCTTGCTTGTACTCGTCGTTTCCTGATATTCACCCTTGGTTGATCAGGCCGACATCTTCAGCGAAGAAGAGGAAAGAAAACGTAGCGGCGGTGCCCTCCGCGGAGAAAGGAGGCAACAACGCCCGCATCTCCCCGGCCCGATCGTCCTCGCGAGGCCAAGAGGAGCATCGCCGCGTGGAGTCAGCCCCCATGGCCGCGCTGGCTCCGGAGGTGCCGGTACTTGGCGCGACTGACGAGGTCCCAGCCGCTCCAGAACCCGCGGTCTCCTAAGCCCTGGTGATGATGTCGCTTCCTCCCACTGCTGCATCTCCACTCCCTGGTCCTTCTGTTCTTGATGCCGTCTTGGAGCATGCCCTTGCGGAGATGACCCAGCTGCAGGCAGATGTCCTGAGCGCGGACCCATGCCTGGTGGTCGGGCGTCTGGAGCTAGCCTCTGGCTGGCTTCACTCCGACCTGGCAGTTCGCACGGCACTAGGCCAGGCTGCTGCGGCTTCCGAGAAGGAGAAGCAAGGAGCCACCAATGCTTCAGCCGATCGTGAGGCGGCACTAAAGGATGCCAAGGCTGCCCGTGACCATTGCCAAGTGCTGGAGGGCGAGCTACAGAGCCTGTGTGACAAGCACGCCGAAGAGGTGCACTGCTGCCAAGCGAAGGAGGAGGAGATGAAGGCCTGGGAGGAAGCCGTCAAGAACCGTGATACAGAGTTGGCAGAGCTGGGGAAGAAGCAGGCCTCCGAGCGCAACTGGTTGGAAGAGTTGGAGCAGAAGATGAGGACGAGGGAGACCAATCTTGACGCCAAGGTGCGAGTCCTGGCAGAAGACCGCGTGGCCTTTGCCGATCTCGAGAAGAGGTCTCGCAAGGCGCTGAAGAGGCTCTATGAGCACGGCCTGGAGAAGCCTCTGGTCACCAACGAGGACGGCCCCGCCCAGCTGCTTCCTCTCGTGGTGAAGACGCTTGAGGAGGTCGTTGATGGTCTCGGTCCCATGGCAAAGGCAGAAGCTCGCGTCCTGTCTTCAGCCGCGCTGACTCGTGTCTTTAGCCACCTGCACCTTCGCGACCCCAATGCTTGCCTTGACGAGCTGCTGGAGCCTGTAGCTGAAGATCAGTACGAGGCGGCTGCCGCAATCGTGCAGGATCAGGTGGGGGCCTTGCTGAGGAGGTTCCGCGGCTTCGTCTCCGCCCCTCTGTCCGACGTCGTCAACCTTGCAGCAGGTGGTGAAGGTGAAGACAATATTGCTCATGAGGGAGCACCTTCCGCGGGCGATGGCGACGTCTAGGGGTGACCTGCGGCCATTCTTCTCATTCCGTTCCGGCGACATGTATCAGGCCTCGTGGAGGCGTTTAGACTTTTTAATTTGGTACTGTGAGGACAATATGCTTGTAATATTTGTGTTGAGATTTTGCAATTTCCTTCCTATCTGTTTGCGTTCTGCGTCGGCAGAGCCCGGCCCCGCGCATACCTCAACCGCCGTTGGGCCGACGAGAGACCAGGACGGACCAAGGAGTGAGGGGCTACGTGACCAGTTAGGCTCCTGAGTCGCGATGCTCAGGAGTCCCCCTTGACGCGCAAAAAACATATAGGGAGAGTTCGTGGGGATAGATTAATGTTCTACGTCGGCAGGGCCCGGCCCCGCGCATACCTCAATCGCCATTGGGCCGACCGGAGACCAGGACGGACCAAGGAGTGAGGGGCTACGTGACCAGTTAGGCTCCTGAGTCGCGATGCTCAGGAGTCTCCCTTGACATGCAAACACTTGCCATACCTGCCCTCGCTGAGGCCTCGGGAGGGGCGCGCAATGCCCATGTCTGAGGGACTTGGTTAGGTGGTGTGTGCTTGGGCATGACCCGAGCGCAGCCACCATGCCCAGCCCCCATGCGCGGCTTTCCTGAGGGGAGGCGTTGCGGTAAGGCTGGGCGCTAAGCTCTGGGCTCCCTGAGGTTGGCGCGACCGTGGGGTCGCCCTCAGTTGTTTATCACCAGCGCGGAGCATAGTGCTTCCGCTTGTGCACGGGCATAGCCGCTCCTCGACAGTGTCGTCAGCCAGCACGGAGCATGGTGCTTCCACTTGGGCGTGGGATGGGGCCCCCCTCCGGGAGGAGCCCCCGGGGCGTGTACAGCCCCGCCTGACACGTGGCTTGCACAGCAGGGCTGCGAGGTGTATTTGGGCACTCGTGAGCCAGCACGGAACTCACGAGGCCCTACCTCAAGGCAGGTTGCGCCTAGTCTTGAGTCTTCGTGACTGTGTGTTCCTGCAAGGCAGTTAGATGCAAGCACTCTACGTCCTCAGGTCCCGGCCCTCGAGCGAGCTCAGCCGCCGCTGGTATGTCAGGTCACGATGCCGTGGTCAAGGCCAGGGGGTGAGGGCTGGAGAGCCAGTAAGAGCTCCTGAGTCGCGATGCTCAGGAGCCCCCCTTTTAATGTGCAAGCGGATTGCATGGGATAAACAGACCCGTGGTGGGCGGCAATCGAGCAGGCGATAGCCGTTGGCAGGTTAAGCATGAAGAGCAGATTAGCCTGGATAAACGCAGGACGATACATGCCACTGGGTCTGGCCCGAGCGGCTTGGGGATGATGCAGCCCGAGGGGCGCCTCCAGCAAAGTAAGCTAAAGACATAAGCAAAAGGGATACATGCCACAGGGACGGACCCATGTGTCCTGGGGATAATGCAGCCTGAGGGGCGCTCCTAGCTTAAACGAACTTGGAAGATGTCACCTGGTTCTGTAGACGAAGCAGAGTTGGTGCAGCTGAAGGCATGCGTTGAAGAAATGACTCCTCATGAGCCACTGGAGCCCTGAGCCTCGGGAGGATCTGGGGGCTCGGGAGGTTCCCTGAAGACCGTCTCCATCTCCTCCAAGATAGCGTGGAACCTGGCCTCCTGAGCCGCCAGGAATTGCCACATGTTGCGCGGATAGGCCGACGCCATGCTCGGCAAGCCGAAGGGCATGCGAACGTAGCTGTGTGGTGGGCCCTCACAGCAGCCCACACGCGATGGCCAGAAGCGCTCCTGAGATGCGGCCCTGTTGAGCCCTGGGACGTCGACGCAGACACGCAGCCCGGCATCCTTGCCTGGATGGGGAGTTGCGCCTTGTGAGCGGCTGTGGCCGCGCATGGCTCTTGCTTCTTGCAGTTCCTGGGTGGTCTTGGTGATGAACTCCTGGGTGGTGGGCACTCCTTGCCCTGTGCTCTTCTGAGGAAGATGTGCCGTGAGGCACGCTTCCAAGTGGTGCCCAAGCGCCTCCCTCGTGAGATTTGCAAGGTCTGAGGCCCTCCAGAAGAGAGCCCCCGAGCCCTGCCTGAGGAGGGCGCCGGGCGCGCCTTCCTATGCGATGGAGGGAGGCGCCCCTGGAGCGGGCACTGATCCTGATGAGGCTCCTGTCGTGATGCCATCCTCCTGAGGTCCTGTGCGGCGTGGCTTCTTCTTCTTGGGGATGGCCTCCGGAGGGCCTTCACTTCTGCTGTCGAGGTCGTCGATTGCTGCGGCTTGAAAGGCGCGCTCAAGGGAGCATACCACGTCCCTCTCTTCGCACGGAACCATGATGATTCCTCCACTTCTTGGCATCTTGAGAACATTGTAGCCATGATGAGTGACTGCCATGAACTTGTTCAGGGCTGGATACCTGAGGATGGCATTGTACAGCAGGAGGATGTGCGCGACGTTGAAGTCGATGAGCTCGCTGCGACAGTTCTTGCGCTCCCCGAAGGTGATAGGCAGGCGGACCTGCCCTATTGTGTGGTGGAGCCGTCGGTCACTCCTGAGAAAGGCTTGGTTGGCTGGAGCTGCTCATATGGCACTTGGAGGTTGTCGAAGGTGTCGACGGATAGGACGTTGAGCCATGCGCCGCCGTCGATAAGAGTCTTGGTGACTTGCACATTGCTGATGACTGGGGAGCACAGCATAGGGAGGGCGCCAGCGGTGGCTGCGCACTTGAGCTGATCTACCGAGTTGAAGGTGATGGCACATTGGGACCACCTAAGCAGGCGCGTGGCCTCGAGCTTGGGGAGCACCGCGTTCACCTCGCGAGCGAACTGTTTGAAGATGCACTGAGAGGCTGGGGCCTGGGCACCGCCCAAGATGGAGGTGATCGCATGCGGCTCCTGGAAGCCCCCATCCTCCTCGTCCTGGTGGTGGTCATTGTTCCTCCTTGCTGGCGGCAGCGGGGGAAGACCAGCGTTGCCCTGTGGGCGATCCTCACGAGGCGGGTCCCTCCAGGTGCCCTCGCGAGGTTGGTCCTGCTAGCGGTCCTCACGAAGCCGGTCGCGCCACTCCTAGCACGGGCCACGGTCCTCCCAGCGTCTGCCTCCGCGTCCTCCTCCGCGGCCTTTGCCCCGGTCGTTGCGCTTGGGGCGTCGACCATAGCGTCCTTCCCGTATGGCTCTGAGCTCTTGGCAGTCGCTGGTGTTGTGGGTGTTCAAGTTGTGGAAGGCGCAGAACGGTCGGTCGTTCTTGGATGACTCGGGCTGATCTCTGCCTCGCTTGGTGTCGGGCTCCGCTGCGAGCACCACTGCCTCTTTGCGCTTCACGTCCTTGGCCTTGGCCTTCTTCTCCTCTGCTCCTACAGCTGGCAGATCAAGGAGAGAAAGTCGCCCCTCTTCAGCTCTTGCGCACTTGGTCGCCAGGTTGAACAGCTCCTGAGATGTGCAAATCTCCTCGTGGATAGCGATCTCTTCCTTCATATTGACGTCACGGACGCCGTCCGAGAACGCGGAGATGATGACTTCGTCCGTGACCTTGGGGATCTTGAGGCGGGTGTTGTTGAAGCGCTGGATGTACTTCTGGAGGGTCTCTCCTGGCTGTTGCTTGATGCGACGTAGATCACCCGCGGCCGGTGGGCGGTCGCGAGTGCCCTGGAAGTTGGCGACGAAGCGGTCGCACATCTCGTTCCAGGAGGATATCGAGCCGTGATGCAGGTTAAGGAGCCAGGAGCGGGCCCCATCCTTGAGAGCCATTGGAAACCAGTTCGCCATGACTTTTTTGTCGCTGTTGGCCGCTTTGATGCTCAGCTCATAGAGCTGCAGGAACTCCGCGGGGTCGGCGGTGACGTCGTAGCGAGGAGGCAGATCTGGCTTGAACTTGCATGGCCAGGCGCCGCTACGCAGTTCGGGGGTGAAGGCGCAGCAGCCGGTTGTGGTCGCTGGGGCCCGCTTTTGAGGTGGAGCTTGGTCATGGCGAGGTCCGCGCTGCGCCACTGCAGGAGGCACGCGGTCTTGACGAGGTGGCGCGGGGAGCGTCAGTGCAGCTTCTCACGGCTGCGGGATTTCTTGACAGCTTCTTTCTTCACGCGCGGGCGCCGGGCGCGGTGGATCGCGCCGCGGAGGCGCGCGCCTTGGTGCCAAGGCACTGTCTTGGGGTTGAGGTGGTGAAAGCATGCCATGAGCCCCGTCGCCCGCGACTGGTTGAGGGGGAGGCAGAGAGTGGGATGGCGCCGGAGAGCCCCCTGCGGCGCGGACGAGCTCGGTGATGCGGTCGAGCCACTCCTCGTAGAGGTCGTCGACGGGGCGGTAGCGTAGGAGCTCGTTCGCCGCGATGAGTGCAGCCCATGCCTGCATGGGAGCGCGGTGTGCGTGAGACGAAGAACCGGCAGGGGTAATTGATGGAGTAGCGGTGCGGCCGTCTTGCCGCACCGAAGGATGCAGCAAGGACGCCTGCTACTCATTCCCCGCCGGGCCAGTGGTAGCGTTGGCGGCAGGAGACGGAGAACGACGAGGTGACCCGCCTACGGGAGCCGTCTGAGCGACGCAGGCAGAGAGGGCAGCCCGATGCTCAGCTCGAGCATGGCGAATGTCCGCCATGGAAACGACGGAGCGATGGAGCAATGAACTGATGGAAGCGAAACTACGGCGCACCCCTACCTGGCACGCCAAATGTCAGATGTGGGGTTCCGGCAAACCCTTAAGGTTCGAACACTGGGGTGCGCGCGAAGTCTCTCCCTCCTACCGATCTACGCTCTAGCTCGCTAAGATCTCGCGTATGAACTCATCGAACTTGCAACACAGAAAGACACAGAGTTTATACTGGTTCGGGCCACCGTTGTGGTGTAATACCCTACTCCAGTGTGGTGGTGGTGGATTACCTCTTGGGCTGATGATGAACAGTACAAGGGAAGAACAACCTCTTGAGGTTGAGGTGTTCTTGTGCTTGTGAACTTGTGGCCTGAGGATTCGATGAGATCTGATCCCTACTACTATGGTTGCTAGGCCTATTTATAGAGGCCCTGGTCCTCTTCCCAAATATTGAGCGGGAAGGGAGCCAACAACGGCGGGCAAATTTGAAGGGGGACAGCTAGTACAAGCTATCCTGACAAAAGTGGTCTTAACCTGCGAAAAGCTCTCGGGTGATGCCGTCTTGGGCTCCACGATGACCTTCGCCTTGCCGTCCTCCTAGTCTTGGTCTCGTTGCACCAATATGGCAACCTTTGCCTGATGCCTCAGTAATCTTCGTCTGCCCTGGCCTCCTTAGCATGAAAGAGGAAATAGGGATGCTGCGCGCACTGGCGCCAGTCTGGCACCCGCCTGGTGCCGTTCGTCATGGCTCACGTCACGATAGCCTCGTGAGGTTTGCCTCACCTTGATATCTCCGCTCCTCGTGAGCTTGCCTGGCTAGGCCACTCCAGAGGAGGTCTTGCGTCGTCCTCCTGGCGAGGCTTGGACCCTCACGAGGGTCTTGGGTGCCTTGTTGACGAAGATGGGCCATACGGCCTGCTGCTTGGCACACTGTGGGCCGCAGGTAGGCAAGTCTGGGGACCCCCGTTCCCAGAACGCTGACAGGCTCCACAGTGACCTCCGTCTTGCCGTCCTGCTGGTCTTGGTCTCGTTGAACCGATAAGGAAACCTTTGCTTGATGCCTCGGTACTCCTCGCCTGCGCTTGCCTCCTTAGCACCAAAGAGGAAGCAAGGACGCTGTGCGCGCTGGCACCCACCTGGCCTTGATCGTCATGGCTTACGTCACAAGAACCTCGCGAGGTTTCCCTCGCCTTGATCTCTCCGCCCCTCGCGAGTCTGCCTGGTGAGGCCGCTCCCGAGGAGGTCTTGTGTCGTCCGCCTCACGAGGCTTGGCCCCTTGCGAGGGACTTGAAAGCTTGCTGGTGAAGATGGGCCGTACGGGCACGCTCGCAGCGCCACGCCGTGGGCCGCAGGTAGGCAAGTCTGGAGACCCCCGTTCCCAAAACACCGACAGTAGTCCCAGGGCCCAAGGCGCATTCGGACTTGGCTTCGAGGCGAAGCCAAAGGGCAAGTGCGGAGCGTCGCGGGCCCCCATAGCCTGCGGCCTTGGTCGACGTGTGGCAGTTGATTGCACATGGGCGTCTCTGCTTCCCCACGCTGCCTCGACAACTGCCCGACTTGACGAGTCATGGCTGCATGCAAGGAAGAGCCATCATTACCTGCGATTGTGGGGGCCGTCGGTTGGCCTTCGTCTTCTATAAATGACGGGGGATGCAGAGCCCCCGTCGCCCATCTCTTCCCATTGCAATCGCTTCTCCTTCTCGCTCCCTAGCCCGTAGCGACATAAATGGCGCGGCCGAAGAGGTTCTCTGCTACGGAGAAGGGGAAGGCTCGTATGAAGGGGCCCGGTTCACCGCCGCCCAAGAGGGGGTGCGGTCGCCCCCGCAAGCACACCGCGACCCCTGTCGTGGCCCCTCGCGACCGCGCCGGTGCTTCTTCATGTGTTGGGGGGCCGCCCCAGTCTTGGCATCCCTGTTGGTGAAGGGAGGCCCGCCATCGTCGCTCGGCCTCCCGGGCCGCGCTTCCACTCAGCGGAGGCGCTGCCGGAGTTCGTTGTGTGGTCAAAGAACCCGGCCGACAACTGGCTTCAGCTCCCGCGCTTCTTCGCTGACGAGCTGCCGACCGCAGGTCTAGGCGGGCTCTGGCTGAAGGCAGACGGCTGTAGAAGCAGAGCTTCCTGGGTCGTAGTTCAGGTCTCCGTCGCCGGCAACACAGCCCTGGCGCATGGCTGGCAGACGTTTGCCCGTGCGCGTAGCCTGAGCGGGTGTTGTACCCTCCACTTCAAGTACGACGGCGACGCGACCCTCTATGTGAGGGTGTTTGGGGAAGATGGTCGCCGCGTCGGATGCTGTCCTGAGGTCAACGATGGCCACGAGGTGCTCGGCCTTGGCGATGGTCGTGACGAGGACGGAGGCGAACCCGCCCCCGGTGCCGACCACGTCTCATCCAGCTACAGCGGCTCTTCCTCCGGTGACAGCTCCAGCAACGGTGGTTATGACCAGCCGCCGCACCACCGCGCCCGCTTCGAGGGCGGCATCGGGACGTCTCGTCGCCGCGCTTTCGTGAAGCGCGAGGAGGGGTCTGGATGAGCTCGGGACGATGCCAGGGACCTGTCCTCACGGGCCGCTGTCGGGGGCGCGGCTATTTTTGTTTCGTTCTTCCTTTCCTCCCTGCATCAAGAGAGACAAGTATGGGGCCCCACAGGGGCATGTAGCAGACTATGATTTCCCAGTTATTGTGCTTATGTTTATTGTTCCCGGATTGTGCTGTAGCATCATTGTTTTGTAGAAATAACTTAGCTTGTTGTGCTTGAAGTAGCCTCCACCTCGCGAGGTGCTTGCTTCCTAGTGCTTGGCGAGGCCTCTTTGGCCTGGTAGGCGCCTGAGAACTGCAAAAATTCGTTAGGAGACTTGTCATTTCCTGAGCCAGCCTTGGTCACGGGCGCTGCTGCCTACGACCCAGCACTTTGTATCACGGTACCCGTGGTGCACGGATTGAGAGAAGTGCGCCAGCTTGCGGATTCGAACGAGGGTGGGTGTACTGGTGAGGCCTGCGCCTTCCGGAAGCTGGGGCGCCTCCTGAGGCAGCTCGCCCTCCGACGCCTGATCACTTGCTGGGGCCTCTTCAGGCCCAGGGGCGTCGTCCTACCAAGATTGGCCCTTCGCTGTTGTTGCCGCGGCCTTCGCGATGTCTTTGTGGCCTTGCATGGGCACTGCTGGGGGTGCAGCTCCGCGTGATGCGCCCTTGGCCTGGCGCTCTTCCTGAACCGCTACTAGAGCTGCCCTGGCAGAGTAGGGATTGGCGGCGAGGTAGAGCACCAGGGGCTCGAGTGGGCACGGTGCGACCATCACTGGGGGGCTGGTCAATTATCTCTTGAGGTCTTGAAACACTTTGTCAGCCTCCGGGGTCCACTCAAATGGGCCCTTCTTCTTCATCAGCTTGAAGAAAGGTAAGGCGCGCTCTCCCAGCTTGGAGATGAAGCGCCCCAGTGCAGTCACGTGGCCGGCGAGCTTCTGCATCTCTCTGAGGGTATGTGGTGGACTCATGTCTTCGATTGCCTTGACCTTCTCTGGGTTGGCCTCGATCCCCCTGTGGGACACGAGGAAGCCCAGCAGCTTGCCAAAATGGACACCAAACACACACTTCTCCAGTTGTGTCGCAAGTCCACCTGGCGGAGGCTCACGAAGGTCTCCTCCAGGTCCTGAATCAAGGTCCTCGCCTCCCGAGACTTTAGCACAATATCATCGACGTACGCCTCCGCGTTTCTCCCGAGCTGCCGACCCAGGGCTATGTGCATTAGCCGCTGGAAGGTTGCGCCCGCGTTGTGCAGCCCGAACGGCATGCAAGTGTAGCAGTACACCCCGCATGGGGTCAGGAAGGCTGTCTTCTCCACGTCTTCTACCACCAACTTGATCTGGTGATAGCCTGAGAACGCATCCAGGAAGCACAACAGATCGCACTCAACAGTGGAGTCGATGATCTGGTCGATGCGTGGAAGCGAGAACGGATCCTAGGGGTATGCCTTGTTGAGGTTGGTGAAGTCGACGCACATCCGCTCCTTCCCGCCTTTCTTTGGCACGACAACCGGGTTCGCCAGCCACTCGGGGTACCGAACCTCGGGAATAACACCCACTGCTTCCAACTTGTGGGTCTCTTGGACGATGAATGTCTGCTTCTCCGTGGACTGCCGTCTCGCCCTCTGCTTCACAGGGTGTACATTGGGACATACCTTCAAGTGGTGCTCTATCACCCCTCTCGGGACCCCTACCAGCTGGTCAGGCTCCCAGGCGAACACTTCCTTGTTTGCGTGCAAGAACTTCACCAGCACCTCCTCTTGATCAGGTTCGAGGTTGGCGCCTATGATAAAGGCGGCCCCCGAGGACCCATCTTCCACAACTGATACCTGCTTGGTTTCTGCTTTGTCTTGAGTGAAAAACTGCTTCTTCTTGGTTGGTGCGGCTTTCCTGGCCTTGGCGGTGTCCGTATCAGTGGGCTACGCCGTCGCAGCGGCCTTGAGGGCAAGCTTGAGCATCGTCAGGGCCTCCTTCGTATCTCCAGCCACTGTGAGGACGCCCTTTCTCCCAGGCATCTTCATGAGGTTGTAGGAAGGATGGGTCGCCGCCATGAACTGAGCCAGCATCGGGTACCCGAGGATGGCGTTGTACGAGAGGCTGATGCGGGCGACGTCGAAGTCGACCAACTCGGTGTAGTAGTTGTCGCGCGTGCCGAAGGTTACGGGAAGGCGGATCCGCCCCAGGGAGTGGGTGGAGCCCCCGCCAACCCCTGAAAAAGGCTTGCTGGGGCGGAGCCGCTCGATTGGTACATGAAGAAGGCTGAAGGACTCCACGAAGAGCATGTTGAGGCCGGCGCTGCCATCGATGAGTGTCTTGTTGACAAACACATTGTAGATGGTGGGAGTGCAAAGCATCGGAAGCACACCCGAGCCGACAACGGAGATAGGATGGTCCCCTGAGTCGAAGGTGAGGTCGGCCTCGGGCGCTGCCCAACCCGGGGGAGCCCCCGGGCGCTTGGAAGCGGCACCGATCTAGCGAAGGAATGGCTTGACATGATGATCTGAGGGCGGTGCTTGCGAGCCACCGAGGAAGGCCGTGACTGCATGGGGCGGTGGCACCACGAAGCGTGCGGTGGAGATGTTGCGAAGCTCCTCCCAAGACGCCACAGAGGATCCTGGGAGGGTGAGCAACCAGGCGCGCGGCACCCCGGTGAGGGCCATGGGGAGCGAGTTGGCCATGACCTTGTCATCGCCCCCGGCCTTGAGGACGGCATCCTCGTACGCCAGCAGGAAAGTCGACGGGTCCGCCGCGCCATCGTAGCACGGTGGCATCTCCGGCTTGAATTTGGGCGGCCACTGTACCTGCCGCATGGCGGGAGTGAGGGCTCGGAGCCCCCAGGCGCCGCCGTGGGCGTCCGCAGATCCAGCCAGAAAAGCAACGCCGGCCATGAGGAACGGGCGCGAAGATGGCGGGGCATGGATCGATGAAAGGAAAGCTCCGGCACACCCCTACCTGGCGCGCCAAATGTCGGATCACGGGTTCCGGCAAAACCCTCAAGGTTCGAACACTAGGGTGCGCACGAAGATCTCCTCCTCGCTGATCATGCCCTCTTACACTCTGCGATCTAAAGGCTAGGCCCGATGAACTCGCAACACAAGAGACGCAAGATTTATACTAGTTTGGGCCACCATTGTGGTGTAATACCCTAATCCAGTGTGGTGGTGGTGGATTGCCTCGTGGGCTGAGGATGAATAGTTACAAGGGAAGAACAGCCTCCTGAGGTTGAGGTGTTCTTGTGCTTGTGCGGGTGAGGGTGATCTCAAGATCAGTTGCCTCCTACGGTGGTGGATAGTCCTATTTATAGAGGCCCTGGTCCTCTTCCCAAATATTGAGCGGGAAGGGATGCCACAACGACCAATTTGAAAGGGGACAGCTAGTACAAGCTATCCTGACTAAAGGTGGTCTTCGCCTGCCAAAGGCTCTCGTGGTGACGCCGTCTTGGGCTCCACAGTGACCTCCGTCTTGCCGTCCTGCTGGTCTTGGTCTCGTTGCACCGATAAGGAAACCTTTGCTTGATGCCTTGGTACTCCTCACCTGCGCTTGCCTCCTTAGCACCAAAGAGGAAGCAAGGACACTGTGCGCGCTGGCGCCCGCCTGGCATTGATCGTCATGGCTTATGTCACGAGAACCATGCGAGGTTTCCCCCGCCTTGATCTCTCCGCCCCTCGCGAGCCTGCCTAGTGAGGCCGCTCCCGAGGAGGTCTTGTGTCGTCCGCCTCACGAGGCTTGTCCCCTCGCGAGGGACTTGAAAGCTTGCTGGTGAAGATGGGCCGTACGGGCCCGCTCGCAGCACCATGCCGTGGGCTACAGGCAGGCAAGTCTGGGGACCCCCGTTCCCAGAACGCCAACAGTCCTGTTCGTCCAACCCCCATCGGAACTGTTCATCCAAACCCCCCAACAACGCTCACTGTTCATCAAGGGAAGGAGGCAGCAGGTTCAATCGGCTTCAGTTAGCAGCAGTAGCGAAGGAATCACTCGGGTTCAGTTAACAGCAAGGGATCGATCGGGGTTCAGTAATGTAGCTAGTGCAATCGCTCAGGTTCAGTTAGAGCCCAACGCCTCGCTCGGGTTCAGTTAGAGCGCAACGCCTCACACATGTGCGTACGTGTACGAGGGAAACGTGCAAACCTCCGTGTATCGCTCGGCCCCGACCACCCACCGTCACCGGGAACTCCCCGAGATTTTCCTCGCCCTCACTTCTACCACGGTTTTTTCCGTCATGGACAGCCCAAAGTATATCATCCATCTGCGTCTCCGGCCCGCCTAGGATGAAAAGCCCATTTTCTGTCATGATTTTGTGTCATAGAAGTAGGATCCCACCACATCTATGATGATACCGGGTTTTGTCACAATTATCGTCATAAAAGTGTCATAAGCATGACATAAAAAAATTCGTTCGGTGCAAAATGGCACGGATGTGTCTTTTTTGTAGGGTATCGTCGGCTATTATACCACCACTATTGCCAGCCTTATATAGTGGGGAGTATCATATACTATATATAGTATCATGCATATGATACTTGTGTATGATACTAGGTACGTACCTTCATAGTGCATATATAGTATCATAGAGTAGTATATATCATAGATGACCGTATTGATGGCCATGCATGACACAAAGTAGTATAGAATTTATTATATATGTTACGGTATCTACCTATGTTACTGCTTCTTTGCCACATCATCATAGTTGCTATTCCCGAGTGCATGATACCGACTATGATACCCCCACTATGGCCACCCTAAGGTTGGTCGTAATATGGGAGTATCAAGCGGTATCATGCATGCCAACTAGACTTTTTGGATGATGTGGCACACAGTTAAATTAGGAAAGAGAGGGTGCGGTATCATATCATGATATGGTATCATATTAAATGTTGTACTGCTTTGTGCCATGCATGGGAATTAATAAGGCAACCTAAGATACTAACTTATGATACTATGCATGCGCACATTACGGAGGTATTACCGATCATATACTAGTATCATGCATATATACTCCCTCCTTTCCGGTTTATAGGGCTTATCTCAAGATTTCAGTTTTTTCCATTTTAAAAGGCTCAATTTGGTTGTTCCCCATCACATCTTCAGATTCCAAGGTGCATTAAATCATTGCATGCAAGTATTAAGAGAAAATTTACACATGCATGTACTTTATGCATGCATGTATTGCAATTAATACATTGGTAAACATAATTTGTCGAGGAAAACAAAAGCATTAATTAGGTGTTTTTGCAAACTCAAAAAGTATTCCACCACTCACCATCTACCTTGGTTTGTGAGATTTTTGAATTGTGAACCCTATAAACCGGAAAGGAGGGAGTATGATACTAGCTAGTCTATGATATACTAGCTAACTCACTAAGAGCATGGTTAATAATACAGCCAACGGTCGGCTATACGAAGTTTCCATGCCATATACAGCCAACCTCTTAGTCGGCATGTACAATAATAAGTTTTAAATATGTACTAGTTTTATCAATATTTGGCCCACCTTACATCATCACAAAGTGTCTTGGGTCTCGTGTTGCAGCTGGCTCTACTAACCAAGAGCCCGCTTCTCTTCTCTCCTCTTCTCTTTCCTCCAACTAATAAGCACATATATATTATTCTATTCCTTATAGCCTGCTTATGTCACTCTATTGTACTTGCTCTAATGCATAGTATCATAGAGTACTTTATTTATTGTCATGCATAACACATAGTAGCATAGCATTTATTATGGTACGGTTTCATGATATGATACTTAACCCTCTATTTCTTCATTTAATACTATGACAGCTCATTAAAATTGCCTAGTTAGCATGCATGATACTAGCTATGATACCCCTTACTATCAGCCTGGCAAAGAAGGTGTACATATCATTTGTGCGTCACTTTGGAGTTTTCATCCATTTGTTCGAGAAGCAGGGAGAACTTTCAAACATTTCGGCCGCGAGGTGCGGCCACTGGCGTAGGCCTAGTTAGTATTTTAGTTACAGGAAATTCAGATGGAGTTCGGACATCATCAAAATCTATGTGTGCCCGTGACGTGCTCTCACAACCCCGTGAAAAAAAATTGGTAAAGTTTGGCACAAGTTTTGATGACCGCTCCTTCCAAACCAGAGCATCTCACATGAAGGATCATGGTTTCCAAAAGCAGACATGTCAATTCAAACTTCTGTGGCCGATGACTTCATCGTTTGGCCTCATAAAAATTTCCATGGTACGCAATCACCATTAGACCATGGGTTTGATTTTCTGGTGCATTTTAGGTATCGTTAGCTATATTTAAGGCATTTTTTGTGATTAATGTGCATTTTGTGCATAACAATAAAATTATAACCGAAACTGCATGTGTTGTCGAAAGGGATGAGGATCGTCGTTCGATCCCAGATTCAGAAAAAGGGAGGAAGAGGGCCTCTGGGAGGATCCAACGGTGCAGACGTACGATCCGTGGGGTTTGGGTTCTGGCCAATCACAAAGCACGACTCAGATCGTGGGCGGGGTTTGGTAGGCACACGACTTTCATCAACGAACCGTGTACTATTCGCAAACCAGATTGCATATTTTTGTTCACACATACTGTAGTGAGATCAACTGAGTGTGCTACCTCTATGATATAATAATAATAATAATAATAATAATAACAAAAAATAGTTCATATTCATTGCCTGAGCTGACAACATATCAAGGTCAACATATTAACGGTTCTCACATCAACAGAAAACCGGGCATAACTCACAAATTCAGTACACGCAGCAGTTCTAAATTGAATGAATTAAGTTGCAGGCTAGGCATGAAGACTAGTCTTTTGGCTTAATTCCCATGTACATGAGGGAACTGGAATCATTATGTTGACCCCGAATGAACTTGGGTTTTCTGATGATTTTACGCATCTCTGTTACACCGGTGTGTGATCCCTTGGCTGGCAACTCATCAAATTCATTGTACTCATCCTCATAGGCAACATTGTCGACACCCAGTACCCTTATCTTCCCATGCATCACTACATGGCAGTTCTTATGCAAGGAGTCTTCCACAAAGAAAATCTAGGTAGCATCGCTGGCAAGAATGAATGGGTCCACGTGATATGCCATCGTTGTCCTGTTAATACAGGTCTTCCTATACTCATCAATCCTTACATGACCAAGAGGGATCCATGCGCACCTGAATAATGCACCTTAACTTTCACATAGTCAAGCTCCCAAATCTCTTTGATGGTTCCATAGTATACCCTTTTATTAGCTTCATTTACAGTCAAGCATTCTATTCGAACAGAGCTGTTCTCATATGAGGTCTTCTTATCACGTTCCCCAATGTAGAACATGTATCCATTTATGTCATATGCTTGGTACGTCAACACCGTAGGTGATGGCTTTTATGCCAACAACATAGCAATCTCATTGATGGATCCTTGTGCCAAACGATTCTACAGCCATTTGGCGTAGTTCTTAGTGTGCTCCTTCATCTCCACATCTGATGAAGGCACCATTGGTAAGAAGCTTTGGCGTATCTCCGCCAAGTGTTCTTCGGCATAAGCGCTGAGAACTGGGCTGTTAAGCAGTACTGTCAAATGGGCTTTCTCTGCCAATTCTTCGGGTGCAGCCATTTGCATGCTAGCAAGGACCGCCTTACCTTTCAGCCTTCCCTCGTGGCGAGAGAGGGGGCAAACATATATGTCTTTGTTTCATGTATTCGGTGCAAAACTCAACCAACTCCTCCGCGGTATAACCTTGTAGGATGCTTGCCTCTGGATGGTTTCGGTTCTGACAAAAGCGCTTCAGTATTCCCATGAACCGCTCGAGGGGATACATGTTGCAAAAAAACACTGGACCATGATAGTTTATCTCATCTACAAGGTGCACAGTGAGATGGACCATGACATCAAAGAATGATGATGGGAAAAACATCTCTAGGCTGGAAAATATTCTTGCAATATCATCTTGCATATGATCCAACTCTTCAGGATCTACAACTTTCTGCCATAGTTGGTTGAATAAATCACAGAGGTCAATGAGTGTGTTTATAATATCTTTGTCCATCAGATTCTGGATGGCCACCGGGAGGATTTGTGTCAACATTACGTGGCAATCATGTGACTTCCTATGTCCCAACTTCATTTTACCTGAGCTCACATCCACGAGACTTCTGATGTTTGCGCAGTAGGAAGAGGGTGTCTTAACTGACAAAAAATAGGTGAAGAACTATGTTGCTTCTTTTGTATTGAAATTGTAACTCTGACAAGCTTTGATGAATTTGTCATCATCTTCTGCTTCACTCTTGCATTTTGATTGACCAGCAAGCATATCAAGCCGTGAACCATCACCATCCTTTCTTTTACATTTAATCTTGAGCAGAGTACCAAGGATGTCTTCACATACATTCTTCTATACGTGCATGACATTGATGCAGTGACGTACACGTAGAATCTCCCAGTAAGGTAATTTCCAGAACACCGATTTCTTCTTAAACACTTGACCCTTGGGTGTTTGTTTCACCGTCAAAGGGTGGTTCTTGCCAAGCACAACATTAATTTTTTTAGACATGTTGTGGACCACCTCCCCTTCATAGGATCTTGGGCCCACACCTGCCTCTGCCGTACCATCAAATTTAGCTTTCATCTTTCGGTATGGGTGAGTTTTCCGTAAGAACCTACGATGACGCAAATACACGATTTTGTGCGAGTTTGGAAGTCTTATGCTAGCTGTCATATCCATGCATGTGACACACCCTACATCTCCCTTTTTTGCCCCGATGTGTTGCCTAATGCCGGCATATCTTGAATGGTGTGCACCAGCATCGCATGTAGATTGAAAATCTCCTTTCTGTAAGCATCATAACATTTTACAGCAAGCGCATGTATCCACACTATGAACAGTTCTTCTACCAGTAGCTGAAAGTAAATGTCGATGTCATTCCTAGGTTGCTTCGGGCCTTGGATAATCATTGACATCATAATGTATTTTTTTCTTCATACACAACCAAGGAGCTAGGTTACATATGCACAGAAGCACCGACCATGTGCTATGATTGGTGCTCATATCGCCAAAATGATTCATCCCGTCAGTACACTCTCCGAGCCTCATATTTCTAGGATCCTTGGAGAAGTCTTCAAACTTGTTGTCAATTAATTCCCACTAAGCTCCATCTTTCGGGTGCCTCATAAACTTATCCGCAATTCGCTCATCATGATGCCACCGCAACCTCTTTGCCTCTCTAGGGTTTGCAAACAAACGCCTCAACCTTGGAAATTAAGCCAAGTACCAGACAACCTTGAACGGGATTCATGTCTTGATCTCATCGTCCAATTTGTACTTGTCCTTTGCTCTCTTGCGCTTGTATCGTGCATGCTTGCATGTGGGACATGCACACAAATCTTTGTACTCACCATGGTACAATATACAATCATTCACACAAGCGTGTATCTTCCGTACTTCAAGTTCCAATGGGCAAACAATTTTCTTTGCTTCATTTGTGCTTCTGGGGAGCACATTATCTTCTGGAAGAATTTCTTTGAGAAGACCTAACATCTCTGGGAAGCCCTTGTTTGATAGACCGTTTGCTGCTTTAAATCTGAGAAGCGCCAGGGTGGCACTCAACTTGAAATATTTCTTTTTGCAACCTGGATGCAATTATTTCTTGGAGTCCGCATCAATGGTTGGCAGATCCTTGTACCCAATCATATCCTTTTTTGGGCCCTCGAAATCTGCAATCATAGCAGAAAAAACTGTCATATCAAGATCGTCGTCATCTGCGTCGACGTCTTGGTTTTCTAGTGGGCGTTTCGGCTTTCCGGTGTTCCATTGGTAGCTTGATGCCTCTGCCCCGATGTTAGATTCAACATCCATGTGACACTGATAGGGGTTTGGCACTCGGAGCCTTGGGTATCTTCTGTTGGGGAACGTAGTATTTCAAAAAAATCCTAAGATCACGCAAGATCTATCTAGGAGAAGCATAACAACGAGCGGGGAGAGTGTGTCCACGTACCCTCATAGACCGAAAGCGGAAGCGTTTAGTAACGCAGTTGATGCAGTCGAATGTCTTCACGATCCAGCCGATCCAAGTACCGAACATACGGCACCTCCATGTTCAGCACACATTCAGCATGATGACGTCCCTCGAGCTCTTGATCCAGTTGAGGACAAGGGAGAGTTCCGTCAGCACGATGGCATGGCAACGGTGATGATGAAGTTACCGGCGCAGGGCTTCGCCTAAGCACTATGAAGATATGACCAAGGTGTTAACTGTGGAGGGGGCACCGCACATGGCTAGGAACATTTGATGTGTGTTCTAGGGGTGCCCACCCCACGTATATAAAGGAGGGAGAGGGAGGGAGGCAGCCTAGGGCGCGCTCAAGTCGGAGGAATCCTACTTGGGCCCCTAGTCCAATTCGGCCCCCCTTACCATATTTGGACAAGGGGGAAAGGAAGGAGGGGGAGGGGAAGGAAGTAGGAGTCCTACTTCATACTTTCCTTTTCCTCCTCTCCTTTCCCTTTCTCCCCACGTGGCTGGCCCTATAGGGGGTGCACTAGCCCCTTGTGGGCTGGTGTGTTCCCTTACTTGGCCCATTAAGCCCATATCTTTGCCGGGGGTTGCCCGGAACCCCTTCCGGTGACCCGGTATCACCTGGAACACTTCTGGTGTCCAAATACCATCGTCCTATATTTGAATATTTACCTCTCAACCATTTCGAGACTCCTCGTCATGTCTGTGATCTCATCCGGGACTCCGAACAAACTTCGGTCATCAAATCACATAACTCATAACACAAATCGTCATCGAATGTTAAGCGTGCGGACCCTACGAGTTTGAGAACTATGTAGACATGACCGAGACACATCTCTGGTCAATAACCAATAGCGGAACCTGGATGCTCATATTGGCTCCTACATATTCTATGAAGAACTTTATCAGTCAAACCACATAACAACATGCGTTGTTCCCTTTATCATCGGTATGTTACGTGCCCGAGATACGATCGTCGTTATCATCATACCTAGTTCAATATCGTTACCGGCAAGTCTCCTTACTCGTTTCATAATGCATCATCCCATGACTAACTCATTAGTCACATTGCTTGCAAGGCTTATAGTGATGTGCATTACCGAGAGGGCCCAGAGATACCTCTCCGATACACGGAGTGACAAATCCTAATCTCGATCAATGCCAACCCAACAAACACCTTCGGAGACATCTATAGAGCATCTTTATAATCACCCAATTACGTTGTGACATTTCATAGAACACAAGGTGTTCCTCCGGTATTCGGGAGTTGCATAATCTCATAGTCAGAGGAACATGTATAAGTCATGATGAAAGCAATAGCAATAAAACGAAATGATCGTTATGCTAAGCTAGTGGATGGGTCTTGTCCATCACATCATTCTCTAAAGATGTGATCTCATTCATCAAATGACAACACATGTCTATGGTCAGGAAACATAACCATCTTTGATTAACGAGCTAGTCAAGTAGAGGCATACTAGGGACACTCTGTTTTGTCTATGTATTCACACATGTACTAAGTTTCCGGTTAATACAATTATAGCATGAATAATAAACATTTATCATGATATAAGGAAATATAAATAACACCTTTATTATTGCCTCTAGGGCATATTTCCTTCAGTCTCCCACTTGCACTAGAGTCAATATTCTAGTTCACATCGCCATGTGATTTAACACCAATAGTTCACATCACCATGTGATTAGTTCACATCGCCATGTGACTAATACCCAAACGGTTTTACTAGAGTCAATAATCTAGTTCACGTCGCTATGTGATTAACACCCAAAGAGTACTAAGGTGTGATCATGTTTTGCTTGTGAGAGAAGCTTAGTCAATGGGTCTATCACATTCAAAACCGTATGTATTTTGCAAATTTTTCTATGTCTACAATGCTCTGCATGGAGCTACTCTAGCTAATTGCTCCCACTTTCAATATGTATCCAGATTGAGACTCAAAGTCATCCGGATCGGTGTAAAAGCTTGCATCAGTGTAACTCTTTACGACGAACTCTTTATCACCTCCATAACCGAGAAATATCTCCTTAGTCTTATAAGGATAATTTTGACTGTTGTCAAGTGATGCACTCCTGGATCAATATCGTACCCCCTTGCCAAACTTAAGGCAAGGTACACAATAGGTTTGGTACACAACATAGCATACTTTATAGAACCTATGGCCGAGGCATAGGGAATGACTTTCGTTCTCTTTCTATTTTCTGCCGTGGTCGTGTTTTGAGTCTTACTCAACTTTACACCTTGCAATACAGGCAAGAACTCCTTCCTTGACTCTTCCATTTTGAACTACTTTAAAAATCTTGTCAAGGTATGTACTCATTGGAAAATCTTATCAAGCGTCTTGATCTATCTCTATAGATCTTGATGCCCAATATGTAATCAGCTTCACCGAGGTCTTTCTTTAAGAAACTCCTTTCGAACACTCCTTTATGCTTTCTAGAAAATTCTACATCATTTCCGATCAACAATATGTCATTCACATATACTTATCAGAAAGGTTGTAGTGCTCCCACTCACTTTCTTGTAAATACATGCTTCATCGCAAGTCTGTATAAAACTATATGCTTTGATCAACTTATCAAAGCATATATTTCAACTTCGAGATGCTTGCACCCGTCCATAAATGGATCGTTAGAGCTTGCACATTTTGTTAGCACCTTTACGATTAACAAAACCTTCTGGTTGTATCATATACAACTCTTCTTTAATAAATCCATTAAGGAATGCAGTTTTGATATCCATTTGCTAGATTTCATAAAATGTGGCAATTGCTAACATGATTCGGACATACTTAAGCATCGCTACGAATGAGAAAATCTCATCGTAGTCAACACCTTGAACTTGTCGAAAACCTTTTTGCGACAATTCGAGCTTTGTAGATGGTAACACTACTATCAGTTTCCATCTTCCTCTTGAAGATCCATTTATTCTCAATGGCTTGCCGATCATTGGGCAAGTCAACCAAAGTCCACACTTTGTTCTTCATACATGGATCCCATCTCAGATTTCATGGCCACAAGCCATTTTGCGGAATCTGGGCTCATCATCGCTTCCTCATAGTTCGCAGGTTCGTCATGGTCTAGTAACATGACTTCCAGAACAGGATTATCGTACCACTATGGTGTGAAATGTACTCTGGTTGACCTACGAGGTTCGGTAGTTACTTGATCTGAAGTTTCAGGATCATCATAATTAACTTCCTCACTAATTGGTGTAGGCATCACTCGAACTGATTTCTGTGATGAACTACTCTCCAACTCGAGAGAAGGTACAACTACCTCATCAAGTTCTACTTTCCTCCCACTCACTTCTTTCGAGAGAAACTCCTTCTCTAGAAAGGATCCACTCTTAGCAACAAAGATCTTGCCTTCAGATCTGTGATAGAAGGTGTACCCAACAGTTTCTTTTTGGTATCCTATGAAGACGCACTTCTCCGATTTGGGTTTGAGCTTATCAGGCTGAAACTTTTTTACATAAGCATCGCAACCCCAAACTTTAAGAAATGACAACTTAGGTTTCTTGCTAAACCATAGTTCATACGGTGTCGTCTCAACGGATTTTTAGATGGTGCCCTATTTAACATGAATGCAGTTGTCTCTAATGCATAACCCCAAACGATGGTGGTAAATCGGTAAGAGACATCATAGATCGCACCATATCTAATAAAGTATGGTTATGACGTTCAAATACACCATTACGCTGTGGTGTTCCAGGTGGCGTGAGTTGTGAAACTATTCCACATTGTTTCAAATGAAGGTCAAACTCGTAACTCAAATATTTGCCTCCACGATTAGATTGTAGAAACTTTATTTTCTTGTTATGATGATTCTCAACTTCACTCCGAAATTCTTTGAACTTTTCAAATGTTTCAGACTTGTGTTTCATTAAGTAGATATACCCATATCTGCTCAAATCATCTGTGAAGGTCAGAAAATAATGATACCCGCCGTGAGCCTCAACACTCATCGGACCGCATACATCGGTATGTATTATTTCCAATAAGTCAGTGGCTCGCTCCATTGTTCCGGAGAACGGAGTCTTAGTCGTCTTTCCCATGAGGCATGGTTCGCAAGTATCAAATGATTCATAATCAAGTGATTCCAAAAGTCCATCCGCATGGAGTTTCTTCATGCGCTTTACACCAATATGACCTAAACGGCAGTGCCACTAGTATGTTGCACTATCATTATCAACTTTGCATCTTTCGGCATCAATATCATGAATATGTGTATTATGTGCAATGTCTGAAGTGCTCTCCTAAACTGATACACATTGAGGAAACAAAGTTTTCTGCAAAACTGCACCTCTGGGTTCTCTCTTTCCTCACTTTACCATATCCTTGGCAAAGATCTCACTGATCTGCTCTTCCTTCCATTGGGCAGAACAAATTGTACTTCCTGCTTCAAAACACCAAGATCTGCCTCCTCATCTGATGATGGTGCCCAAACATCCTCAAATCTCTATTCCAAGCTAGAATGTGACCTCTCTGTTGGCCCTTTTCTAGCTTTCTTCTTCTTTCTAGGCACCTCTTGCTGCTCCACCTGCTCATCTTGCTCCACCTGCTTCTCTTGGTGCACCTGCTCCTCTTGCTCCACCTCCACATGCTGCCCTTCCTCATCTTCCTCATACACTTCATCCACATGATGTGTCTCCATCAAAATGAATGAGTGGATCCTCTCTTTGCTTCCTCATCTCATTAAGCCTCTGAAGATAGTCCTCATCTGCATCCAGATCTGAATCATCTTCAGTTAGAAGAATTGGTAGCTTCTGTTTAACCTTATTTACATGCTCAGTTGCAATCTTATGTTTCCTAAATTTGGCAATCTTTGTTCTCCTCTTAAACTCCATTAATGTCTCCAGTTCATCCTGATCTGCTGCATTGCATTGATCCATGGCAGCATCTGTATCCAGATCATGGTTTGTGCTCTGCTGTGTGGTGTAGAACTGCAATGGCTCTGGCTGACTCTGTATTATACTTTTTGGTGGTGATCTTAAGAGAACACCAGAAGGATTTACTACATACACAGGGTTCTCTCCTATATGGCTCAAAGGAACCTGCTCCTCAACCAGATAGCCTGATTTCAAATCTGCAAGTCTTGGATGAGTGCCCCTAACCACTGTCAAGTTCACTACATTCTGATCATTGTTAGGAATATGGTCAAGCATTTCATCCACCTTATCATCATCACAAATTTCATCCATTCATGTAATCCCCACACCAGGATCCCTCACAAAATACATGAAATCATTAAGCCCATATCCCTTTGTCTCTATTAGGGCAACCAAATTATAATATGTTATGTCTGAAATGCAAACTGATCTCTCCAAGTTGTCTCTGTCATGGAAGTGCATTCTAACTTCCCAAACGTCATTATTCAAACTACACACGAATAATTCAAATAGCTTAATTAACAGAGCACTAAAACAGAGCACCAATGTACTGTAAAAAGATGCAAATTTCCTAAAACAGAGCAATAAAACAGAGTAATCAACACTATGATTGCTACAATACAGTACAGTACACTCTGAAAACAATAAACACCTTCTGAAAACGACTGTCAAGTTCTGAAAACCATTCAACTTCACTGTCAAACCAATGCAAACTGATCTCTCCAAGTACAGTACCCTGCTAACTACTCCGCTGACTACATCATCAACTAGCTACTCGGTTAACTACTTTGTCAACTAGCTACTCTGTTAACTACAACTAAACCACCACAATCACAATTAAGAGAGCACCAATTAACAGTGCCAAATAACCTAACCCTAACCCTAGAATCGATCTACAGGAAGAGGGAAGAGGGAAGAGGAAACTCACTAGACGCCGCCGAATGACGAGGCAATCCGGTGGCTCTCCGTCGGATTCTCCTTCACTGCCCTGGCCCAAGATCTTGCCGCCGCATATTCGAGACAGTGCTGGGGGATGTGGCTAGGGCTGCTCGTATCTGACGGTCAGCTAGGGTTTGAGCTCCCTCATATATCTCCCACCAGTGGACCATCGTCTCCAACGCCGGCAGACCCGCCGCAGTCGCCGCCTGTGCCGCCAGCCGTCGCCATGACTGAGCGAAAAGAGTGCGGGGGAGGAAAAGAGAGGGAGAGGAGCGGCCCGGCTCGAACCGCTTCGGGGGTGTTTGACTCGCCCGGCTCTAACCAGTGCGCTAGAGGCGTTTAACGCAGTCTAACGGCGTTGCCGTGTGAACAGTGTTGCCACGTCGACCGATGCGGGGGCCCCTGTCATAAACACACGTAAAATGGTCCAAATGAGCAACCAGTGTTTTTTGCAAAAAATTATGAAAAAAAGTTAGTGCTTTTTGGCAAACCTAGCCTGAAGTGTTGATGTTTTTTGCAATTCACTCTGAGCTACCAGTCTGTCTGCTGGTTTTTTCGCACTGAGACAGCTTGCTCCGTCGCTCCCTGTCCTCAGCATCCACCAAGACGGCGTCGTCTACTTAGTCGTAAATGACGAAACCATCGTCGACCGTCGACTAGTGTACAAAGGCTAGTATTTGCTTCGCGTCGACATGGAGAACGACGAGGTCCACGTCTCTCCACAGCCTACAAGGCATATTTGTTCCCAACTCTTTGCCAGCGAGTTCAGTGCGCACTGACACACGGCGTTTACAGCATCTCACCCTGTCATTTGATTCTATAGTTTCATTTGCATACTGTTGTCATTTCATTTATAATATATGTTCACCATCACTCAACATGTCTGTTTTCATTTGCAGGCAGACATGCTACTGTAATTTCGCCACGATTAAAATTCCAATGCTTGCTTATCGCATCCGGTTTCCTTCATGTATTTGCCAATAGAAATCAAGATATTTGGCCACCCCCCTCCATGTTGAATAGTAGAAGTCTGATATTGACGCTCATCCCCAATCATGATCTGTATAATAACCTGTCCCGATTGGTTACTAAAACTAGAGGTAAACCTTGAGGGTTGGAGTTTGAATCTCCCATGGCGCAGTTTATTTGAAGATTAAAAAGAAAGAGAAAATAGTACATCGGGCGATGTATTAAAAAACATCCTATTCTTTATTGTGAAGGGTACAGAGAGCTCTCATCAGTTGATGTATTTAGAGGGATCGGGATCCATTGACTTGTCTCTAGCAAGTCACGTTGTAACTGGCTCCCTCTCATCTGCCGTTGAAATCAAATCCAAGGGACAGCAGTGAAGCAAAGCAAAAAAAGGCTCCACGCTTATGTCCAGCCCACTCATCCAGCACAGAATTCTGGCAGGGAGAAGGACAGCTTTGGCGCGAGCTTCCCCTGCTCTCGCACGCTTCAGCCGAGCGCTGCGGCGAAGCGGCGACGCTGTCGCCGTGGAGGGTAGGCAGCGCAGTGTGGCCAGTCCGGACCAGGGAGGAGTGCCCCGACGGGCCAGGAAGCTGCTACTGCCAAGTGACTTGCGGGCCGGGAGGACCGCCGCCACAGATCGAGGAGGACCGCCGCCATAGATCAAGGACCGCCGCACCGACCAACCTCCTTGCTCACACCTCCCGAACCCGCCCGCCTCTCCCCGACGTCGGCGCGCTAGCCAGCAGGTGAGTGAGGCGACCCTACCCCAATCGCATCTCCTCCCACCGGCAATCCCCCATATCCTCGGCACCAGCCGGCGGCATGGTTCTTCGTGGAGCGCCACCGATGGTTCTTTATACAAATAGTGGAACTGCATGACCCATATTTGATTCCCTGAGATTGAACTATACTAAGAATTTTTCCCATTGAAATTCAGTATTGTGAAATCTGAAGAAAATTTCGGTGACAAGTATCTTGTTGTCTCTTAATAAGAAATTTGAAGAAAAATGTACTGTGAAAGCATGGAAATATTGTTTGATGCTTCTGTACATTGACAAGTAGCAAATCTGAAGTATGTGCTGATGGAAATTGACAAGTACTGTGCATAACAACCAAATTCTGTATATGTACAGATGGAAGCATGCATTTAAATTAGAGAGGTTCCAATGCTTCCCTTTTTGCATATGTGATTGTCTTCTGTATTGTTTAGTAACCATATCGGTCTGCCACTAATTGTACATGTATTCTTGAATTTTGGCAGAATTTGGGTTGTGCAATGTCAGAAATTAGCAAAAGGACACCTCAAGTTGGTATGAGATTCAGAGATTCACATGAGGCTCGGGTGTTTTGGCTAGAATATGGGGGTCACATAGGTTTTGATGAGAGGAAAAGACGCACCAACAAAAGCAAATTTGATGGAAAGGCGACTTCATGCAGATTTGTTTGTTCCAATGAGGGCATTAGATGGAAAGGGCTAACTGATCGTGAGCCAAAACATTTCAGAGCTGAAACAAGAACTAACTGTAGAGTTCAGATGGTTATTAGATTGGATTGAGCTACAAAAAATTATGAAGTTACCGATGTAGGGCTGGAACACAACCACTACCTTCAATTGCCACAAACCCGCCACTTGTTAGCATCACAAAGGAAGATTTCAGAACAACAAGCCTTCGAGATAGAAACAACTGATGATTCTGGAATTATGCCAAAAGCTTCACATGAGTTTGCTTGTCGTAAAGTTGGTGGGCCGCTGAACCTTGGTTACACTTGCCGTGACCAAAAGAATCATTTGCGAAGCAAGCGACAGAGAGAGTTGGCTTATGGGCAAGCCACTTGATGGCGTTGCTCCACACATAGAGGATTTACTCAATGCAGCCACTAGTGCTATGAGTGAACCATATAAAGACAAAGAAAATGTTGACCCCAAAGTGCAGGAAATATTTAGTTCTGCACAGCTGAAGAAAAAAGAGGTTCAATCATCAAACTTAAGGAGAAAACAAACTTGGCTCGATAAGTTACTCAAGAGGAAGCGCAAAACAAGTAAAGCTACCGCACCAACAACAAAAGGAGCAAAGGTATGTTGCAAACGGTACATGCTATGTTGTGTTGTTCATTTGTAAACTTATTACTATACTTTTCATTGGCAGCAACAAAAGAAAAAGGATGGTGTCCAACAAAAGAAAAAGGAAGGGGAAGCTCCAAATAAAAAGGATGGTGTGCAGCCTCCAGTACAAGTGAAGAGGTATGAAAACAACAAAGGAACAAATTTAGAGCTTCAAGAATGGAATGGCATCATCAGTTTCACCCAGAAGGTCTTGTTGGCTACACCTTGTGGTGATGCTGATATGTTCTAGCATGCAAGTTCGTTAGATCATATTTTGGACATGGTCAACTATAGTATTTTGGGGCTAACCATAGTATTTTGTGGCCTAATTGTACAAGTGAAATGGCCAATTTCTACCCTTGGATCATTGTTTCAGTGGTAACACTTGGTTCCTAATTTGTACAAGACCTTATGAATTTCAATGACAAGTGGCTTGTTGTCTGTTAAGACATCTGAAGAAAGGTGTGTTGTATGGAAGGATGGCAATATTGCTTACTATTGCTCTTCAATTTTCTGCAAAAAATGTAGCTTATCTATGCTAATTTCTGAACAGTAGTCACATATTGTTTATCTTTGCTAAGCTTCGTTAATTTCTGTACTATGTGGGAGTGAGAAGTACACTAGGTGAAAGAAAAATTGTAGGTTATCTTTGCTAATTTCTGTACTCTGTGGGAGTGAGTGTTAGGTTGATCTCTCTCTCGTTCGGACCCAATGGGTCGAACGGGCCCCTGACTCGCGCCCTGATCGGGGGCGCCCAGCCAAACCATGGTTGGTGGGCCCCTGAGACCCGCGCTATATAAACAGAGGTGGGGGCCGGGGCACGACTTACGAGGTTAATCGCTACCATAATCTCCACCGACACTCGCTACCGATCTAGGGTTAGCGCGGTGCTCACGGGAAGCACACCACCACCGCCATCTCACTGCCATCACAGCCGCCACAAAATCACCATGGCTGCTGGTTCAAGCTCGCAAGGCAAGGCAGAACGTAGGTTACCGGAATGATCTAACTGTCCCGATCCAAAGCAATATACCAATGGTATCAGACAGGCTAGGATCTAGATTATTTTTGGTACAAAGCAAAAACAGAGAAGGAAAAAAGACCCTCCCCAAAGAACCCTAGCAGGGCAGAGAAAAGGAAAACACAACGTCAATCGGAGAAGGCTTTGGGCCACCGGCAAAGTGCGCCGCCACACCGGCCGCGCCGTTCCTCTCAATCCTGAATCGCATCGGCATGCCGAGGGTCCGGGACGAAGAACACCACCCCGCAAGGGGCAAAGGGCACCATCACCGACCCTCTTGACGACGGCGCGCTCTCCTTCGGGAGCTCGCGCGTCCCGGCAAGGGGGACGGGGGCGGCGCCGCAGCATCCGAGATCCCCCGCTGGGCGAACAGGGGAACAAGAGAGGGCTCTACTAAACATCTCTGACTCTCTCTCGCGAAGAGGAAGGAGGGAGGAAAAGGAGGGGAAAGAGAAGGCGGCTCGTGTGGCACCATGGCTCGACGCCCTCGCTGGCGGCCGGGCGACCCACTCTCTCCCTGCTGTCTCCGGCGAGGAGAGCAACAGAGAAGAGGGAGGGAGCGGCATGTGAGAAGGGAAAGGGAAGGGAGGGTAGGCGTGTGAGGCGAGGTGGCCCTTGCCGGCGTCGCCGGCGGCCGGGGCGTAGCCCCTTGCCTCGCCGTCAGCGAGACCGCGACAAGCGAGAGGCGGAGAAGCGAGCGGCGCGGCGGGGGGAAACTGGCTAGGGTCACGCTCGATTCGATCGGGGCAGCAGTTTTGTTCGTTCGATCCGCTCGCTGGACCGTCGGATGAAATCTGACGGCCAGGCAGCAAACCCTAAGCCGCGCCGGGCCAAGTGGGTCGAAAGTGCAGGCGGGCGCAGCCGCGTGCTGGGCGGCGACCACCAGCCGCGCTGGCGCTGGGCCGAGGCTGCAGCTGCGGGCGGCCCAGGCCGACTCGAGGCCGGTTGTTGCTGCTATCTTTTCGGCTTTAATAGTTTTTTTCCATATTTTTTGGGCAGATTTAAAATAGTTTTTCTATGCAATTTTTTCCAACGGAATTTTTTTGTTTAGAAAATATAAAAGTAAACAGAAAAAATTTCTGAAAAATGAAAATAGAAAAAATTTCAGAAAAAGAAATGTTCATGAATTTTACAAAGAAATTAACAAAGTTCATGATTTTTTATTTAGTCAAAGAAAATTTTCTGTAAAGAGTAAAAAGTTCATATTATTTATTCTTGTTTATCCACTGCATAAATAATTAATAGTGCTCTTTTACAAAGAAAATAAAAGTTTAGATAGAATTAAGTTTTTAAGAGCATGTTAAAGTGAATATTAAAATGAATATGATTATGTTATTTTTATGACCAACGTTGTTAATAACATGATCATGTTTTATTATTGAAATTTAAAAGTGCTCTTTTAAAAGTGAATAGAGCTAAAGTAAAAGATTAAATTGTTGCTTCTCTAATGCATTTTTGAACCAACCGGTTAAAATTGCTTAGCGAGTAAAAGAGTACATAATTGTTTTTTAATAGAATATTATAAAGTTTCCGCTGCAAGGTAAAAGGTTTATCCTCCAATTATATTGGAACCAACGGGAAAATTTAATTGGAAGAAATGTTCTTAGCAATGTTTTTCCCCTGTGGGTGAAATATGATGCAGATAGTTTCCACTATGACAAAAGAAAGATATTTGTTTTAAAGTTAAAATATGGCATTGTTATTTTCTGACCAACATTGATGATAACAGTGCTATAATTCTATGAGTCTTTTGTTCAAAGTTTAAATCTCTGATAAATTTTGCATCAAAGTGATCAATTTTCAGAGAACGAATAAAGATCAAGAAATGCTCTTGAACTAGAGAAATGTATATTTCTTGTTCTCGCTGCAATAAAGTTGATGATGATGATTAATTCTTAGCAAAGTTGTTTAATAGAAATACTATCATCACATTGTTTATGAGTTATATGCATTATTTCCATTTGCGCACAACGGTGATATGGAATTAATGTAGAAGGATGATGTTTATTCTAATTCTACCACAACAGTGATTTAGAATATAAAAGAAAGTTTCAAAAGTTTAATGTGCATTTATTTTAACCAGATCAACGCAGGGTTATTTTTATGCCCATTATTGTTGATGAAAGGATCAATATAGTTGACTAGAGGGGAGGTTGAATAGGCAACTAACAATTTTTAGCTTTTCTTTAACAATTTAAACTTTGCATCAAAGTAGGTTGTCTAGATATGCAACTAAGTGGGCAACCTATATGATGCAACAACAATAAGAACACAAGCAAGCAAGAGATACAACACAAATAAGCTTGCACAAGTAAAGGCGCGAGATAACCAAGAGTGGAGCCGGTGGAGACGAGGATGTGTTACCGAAGTTCCTTCCCTTTGAGGGGAAGTACATCTCTGTTGGAGCGGTGTGGAAGCACAATGCTCCCCAAGAAGCCACTAGGGCCACCATATTCTCCTCACGCCCTCACACAATGCAAGATGCCGTCAATCCACTATTGGTGCCCTTGGAGGCGGCGGCCGAACCTTTACAAACAAGGTTGGGGCAATCTCCACAACTTAATTGGAGGCTCCCAACGACACCACGAAGCTTCACCACAATGGACTATGGCTCCGCAGTGACCTCAACCGTCTAGGGTGATCAAACACCCAAGAGTAACAAGATCCGCAACGGATTAGTGGGGGGAAACAAATTTCTCTTGGTGGAAGTATAGATCGGGGCCTTCTCAACCACTCCCGAGCAAATCAACAAGTTTGATTGGCTAGGGAGTGAGATCGGGCGAAAATGGAGCTTGGAGCAATAATGGAGCTTAGAGATGGAAGAGGTAGTCAACTAGAGGTAGGAGATGACCCTTTTATAGTGGTAGGAGAAATCCAACCGTTATCCACTTAACCAGCCCGCGACGCATGGTACTACCGCTCCGGAGGCGCGATACTACCGCAGGCCCCCGCGGTACTACCGTGAGCCACCACAGTACTACCACGGCAGCAGCGGGGGCTAAAGCAGGCCTAACAGGGGGCAGTACTACCGCGAGCGTGGTACTACCGCTCCCCCTTGTGGTACTACCGCAAGGCAGGAAAGCCCTAGCCTGGGAAGGACGCGGATGAATAAAATTACATCAGTGCCTACTTCCGCTGGAAAAGAAACGGTGCAAAAATCTGACACGGTACTACCGCTTGGGAGCGGTACTACCACGTGGCTGCTGGATCAGGCCGCGCACGGTACTACCGCGCACGAGGCGTGGTACTACCGCGGGGGCGCGGATGTAAAAAATTACATCCGCCCCTACTACCGCAACGCAGTTGTACTTGGCCTGGGGCCACAGTAGTACGGCTCCAGAGGAGCGGTACTACCGTGGGCACCCGCGGTACTACCGCGCCGAAGCCACGACACTACCACAGATGCCTGCGGTACTACCGCTCCAAGGAGCGGTACTACCACAAGCACAGCAGCGACCAAGACAATCTCAAAGAGGATAACGGGGGACGCTCCATCGTGCCAGGGAAAGGTGGAGACAAAGAAGGGAATGTGTACGTGATGATTCCACCCAAACCTTTCCGACGCAGACCCCCTCTTAATAGTACGGCTTTCCTATGACTCAAATCCACCAAAAAGAAACATAGAGAAACACCGTCTTCAATAGTCTTCGAGGGGCACCAAACCGTCTTGTGCCTAGTAAAGAAATGTCTGAGAAACTCAAGGCACACGATTAGTCCGCAAAAGCATTGTCATCAATCACCAAAACACCTTAGGGATAAATATTCCCTTACAGTTGATTATTGGCTAAGTTTTTTCAGACTAAAAGTTTTCCATGCTTTCATTCATGAAAGTGAATGGCTGGGTACTTGTGACCCGAAAGATGACCAAGAAAGGTCATAACATGAGGGAGTATGTTCTCTCTAAAGAATGGCATCAAAAGAAAAGAAATAGATCATTGAGAGTCTTGGTTGATGAATGTCTTTCATGTACTCTCTATGAAGAAGAATTTTCAGTCAACATGATTTGAGATGAAACAAGCAACATGCGTGTTTATTTGACCAACGTCGGATCAAGCATGTGTGTCAAAGAGCATTTGAATTTATTCCTAAATTTGATGATTGAATATGCAGTCAAAAGAGCCAATTCTGGCATTTATGTTTCCTTACAGGGAATTACCCGCATGGCGGGAAAAGATGATTATGATAAAACCTGCATGGCGGGAAAAGTCTGGGAAAATACCTGCGTAACGGGGTAAAGCTGACATAATATTAAGATATGATAGCTCATGTGCTTTTAATTTATCCCATTCCGGGAGAAAAGAATGGAGTAGCTGAAAGGCGCAACCGTACACTTATGGATATGGTGCGCATCATGATGAGTTATTCCAACTTGCCATTGGGGTTATGGATGGAGGCGCATGAAACCGCCATTCACATTCTCAATAGAGTACCAACCAAGTCGGTGCCCAAAACACCGTACGAGCTACGAATAGGAAGGGTGCCCTCCCTACAACACTTCAGGGTGTGGGGTGCTGGAAATATGCCCTAGAGGCAATAATAAAATGGTTATTATTATATTTCCTTTTTCATGATAATTGTCTATTGTTCATGCTATAATTGTGTTTTCCGGAAATCGTAATACATGTGTGAATACATAGACCACAACATGTCCCTAGTGAGCCTCTAGTTGACTAGCTCGTTGATCAACAGATAGTCATGGTTTCCTGACTATGGACATTAGATGTCATTGATAACGGGATCACATCATTAGGAGAATGATGTGATGGACAAGACCCAATCCTAAGCTTAGCACAAGATCGTGTAGTTCGTCTCCTAGAGCTTTTCCAATGTCAAGTATCATTTCCTTAGACCATGAGATTGTGCAACTCCCGGATATCGTAGGAGTGCTTTGGGTGTGCCAAACGTCACAACGTAACTGGGTGGCTATAAAGGTGCACTACGGGTATCTCCGAAAGTGTCTGTTGGGTTGGCACGAATCGAGACTGGGATTTGTCACTCTGTATGACGGAGAGGTATCTCTGGGCCCACTCGGTAATGCATCATCATAATGAGCTCAATGTGACCAAGTGGTTGATCACGGGATCATGCATTATGGTACGAGTAAAGTGACTTGCCGATAACGAGATTGAACAAGGTATCGGGATACCGACGATCGAATCTCGGGCAAGTAACGTACCGATTGACAAAGGGAATTGTATACGGGATTACTTGAATCCTCGACATCGTGGTTCATTCGATGAGATCATCGAGGAGCATGTGGGAGCCAACATGGGTATCTAGATCCCGCTGTTGGTTATTGATCGGAGAGTCGTCTCGGTTATGTCTGCGTGTCTCCCGAACCCGTAGGGTCTACACACTTAAGGTTCGGTGACGCTAGGGTTGTAGAGATATTAGTATGTGGTAACCTGAAAGTTGTTCGGAGTCCCGGATGAGATCTCGGACATCACGAGGAGGTCCGGAATGGTCCGGAGGTAAAGATTTATATATAGGAAGTCCAGTTTCGGTCATCGGGAAAGTTTCGGGGGTAATAGGTATTGTACCGCGACCACCGGAAGGGTCCCGGGGTCCACCAGGTGGGGCCACCTATCCCGGAGGGCCCCATGGGCTGAAGTGGGAGGGGAACCAGCCCCTGGTGGGCTGGTGCGCCCCCTTGGGCCTCCCCCTGCGCCTAGGGTTGGAAACCCTAGGGGTGTGGGCGCCCCACTTGGCTTGGGGGAAAGTTTCCCCCCTTGGCCGCCGCCCCCCTTGGAGATGGATCTCCTAGGGCCGGCGCCCCCCCTAGGGGCCCTATATATAGTGGGGGAAGGGAGGGCAGCCGCACCCTAGCCCCTGACGCCTCCCTCTCCCTCCTGTGACACCTCACCCTCTCGTTGAGCTTGGCGAAGCCCTACCGAGATCACTATTGCTTCCACCGCCACGACGTCGTGCTGCTGGATCTCCATCAACCTCTTCTTCCCCCTTGCTGGATCAAGAAGGATGAGACGTCTTCCCCAACCGTACGTGTGTCGAACGCGGAGGTGCTGTCCGTTCGGCACTAGGAGCTTCGGTGATTTGGATCACGACGAGTACGACTCCCTCAACCCCGTTCTCTTGAACGCTTCCGCTCGCGATCTACAAGGGTATGTAGATGCACTCATCTCTCTCGTTGCTAGATGACTCCATAGATTGATCTTGGTGAAGCGTAGAAATTTTTTATTTTCTGCAACATTCCCCAACAATGGTATCAGAGCTAGGTCTATGCGAAGTTTCTATGCACGAGTAGAACACAAGATGTTGCGGGCGTTGATTTTGCCAATTTAATTGACGTTACTAGTCTTATCTTGATTTGGTGGCATCGTGGGATGAAGCGGCCCGGACCGACCTTACACGTACGCTTACGTGAGACAGGTTCCACCGACTGACATGCACTAGTTGCATAAGGTGGCTAGCGGGTGTCTGTCTCTCCCACTTCAGTCGGATCCGATTCGATGAAAAGGGTCCTTATGAAGGGTAAATAGAAATTGGCATATCACGTTGTGGTTTTGGCGTAGGTAAGAAACGTTCTTGTTAAGAAACCTATAGAAGCCACGTAAAAATTGGCAACAACAATTAGAGGACGTCTAACTTGTTTTTGCAGCATATGCTATGTGATGTGATATGGCCAAAAGGACGTGATGAATGATGAATGATATATGTGATGTATGAGACTGATCATGTTCTTGTAATAGGAATCACGACTTGCATGTCGATGAGTATGACAACCGGCAGGATCCATAGGAGTTGTCTTAATTTATTTATGACCTGCGTGTCAACATAAACGTCATTTAATTACTTTACTTTATTGCTAAATCGTTAGCCATAGTAGTAGAAGTAATTGATGACGAGACAACTTCATAAAGACACGATGATGGAGATCATGGTGTCATGCCGGTGACGATGATGATCATGGCGCCCCGAAGATGGAGATCAAAAGGAGCAAATGATATTGGCCATATGATGTCACTATTTGATTGCATGTGATGTTTATCATGGTTTGCTTCTTATTTGCTTAGTACGACGGTAGTAAATAAGATGATCCCTCGTAATAATTTCAAGAAAGTGTTCCCCCTAACTGTGCACCGTTGTGAAAGTTCGTTGTCTCGAAGCACCACGTTGTGATCGGGTGTGATAGATTCTAACGTTCACATACAACGGGTGTAAGCCAGATTTACACATGCAAAACACTTAGGTTGACTTGACGAGCCTAGCATGTATAGACATGGCCTCGGAACACAAGAGACCGAAAGGTCGAACATGAGTCGTATGGAAGATACGATCAACATGGAGATGTTCACCGATGATGACTAGTCCGTCTCACATGATGATCGGACACGGTCTAGTTGAGTCGGATCATGTATCACTTAGATGACTAGAGGGATGTCTAATCCGAGTGGGAGTTCATTAAATAATTTGATTAGATGAACTTAATTATCATGAACTTTGTATAAAATCTTTACAATATGTCTTGTAGATCAAATGGCCCATGCTAATGTCAACCTCCACTTCAACGCGTTCCTAGAGAAAACCAAGCTGAAAGACGATGGTAGCAACTATACGGACTGGGTCCTGAACTTGAGGATCATCCTCATAGCTGCCAAGAAACAATATTTCCTTGAAGCACCGCTAGGTTATGCACCCATCCCAGAGAACCAAGATGTTATGAACGCTTGGCAGCAGCGTGCTGCTGATTACTCCCTTGTTCAGTGCGGCATGCTTTACAGCTTAGCACCGGGGCTCCAAAAGCGTTTTGAGAAACATGGAGCATATGAGATGTTCGAAGAGATGAAAATGGTTTTCCAAGCTCATGCCCGGGTCGAGAGATATGAAGTCTCCGACAAGTTCTACAATTGTAAGATGGAGGAGAATAGTTCCGTCTACGAACACATACTCAAAATGTCTGGGTTGCACAACCGCTTGACTCAGCTAGGAGTTAATCTCCCGGATGACGCGGTCGTTGACAGAATCCTTCAGTCACTCCCACCGAGCTACAAGAGCTTTGTGATGAACTTCAATATGCAGGGGATGGAAAAGACCATTCCTGAGGTATATTCAATGCTGAAATCAGCGGAGGTGGAAATCAAAAAGGAACATTGAGGCAGTCCTAGATTAGGGGGTGTCCGGATAGCCGGACTATACCTTCAGCCGGACTCCAGGACTATGAAGGTACAAGATTGAAGACTTCGTCCCGTGTCCGGAAGGGACTTTCCTTGGCGTGGAAGGCAAGCTTGGCGATACGGATATGTAGATCTCCTACCATTGTAACCGACTCTGTGTAACCCTAACCCTCTCCGGTGTATATATAAACCGAAGAGTTTTAGTCCGTAGGACAACATAACAATCATACCATAGGCTAGCTTCTAGGGTTTAGCCTCCTTGATCTCGTGGTAGATCTACTGTTGTACTACCCATATCATCAATATTAATCAAGCAGGACGTAGGGTTTTACCTCCATCAAGAGGGCCTGAATGTGGGTAAAACATCGTGTCCCTTGTCTCCTGTTACCATCCGCCTAGACGCACAGTTTAGGACCCCCTACCCGAGATCCGCCGGTTTTGACACCAACATTGGTGCTTTCATTGAGAGTTCCTCTGTGTCGTCGCTTTTAGGCCCGATGGCTCCTCCAATCATCAATAGCGATGCAGTCCAGGGTGAGACTTTTCTTCCCGGACAGATCTTCGTCTTCGGCGGCTTCGCAATGCGGGCCAATTCGCTTGGCCATCTGGAGCAGATCGAAAGCTACGCCCCTGGCCATCAGGTCAGGTTTGGAAGTTTAAACTACACGGCTGACGTCCACGGGGACTTGATCTCCGACGGATTCAAGCCATAGTCGAGCATGCCGCGCCGTCACGATGGGCATGATTTAGCTCTGCCACCGGACAGTGCCCTGGAGGCTGCATTCGCATTGGCTTCAACCCTTAATTCGGAGCCAACTGCGCCGATCGAGGATGGGTGGTTGGATGCCGCCTCGGGGGCTGCGATCCCAACGGCGATTGAGTAGAACACCAGCCCCGCACTCCGCAAGGCCCGTGACTCCGAGGGGCCGGACTCCTCTCTGGACTCCGAGCCCTCCACGCCCCTGCCGATCGAATCAGATTGGGCGCCGATCATGGAGTTCACCGCCGTGGACATCTTTCAGCACTCGCCCTTCGGCGACATTCTGAAGTCACTAAAGTCTCTCTCTTTATTAGGAGAGCCCTGGTCGGACTACGGTCAGCAAGGTTGGGATACGGATGATGAAGAAATTCAAAGCCCACCCACCACCCACTTTGTAGCCACTGTCGACGATTTAACAGACATGCTCGACTTCGACTCCGAAGACATCGACGGTATGGACGCCGATGCAGGAGACGATCAAGAACTAGTGCCTATAGGGCACTGGAAAGCCACCTCGTCATATGACATATACATGGTGGACACACCAAAAGAAGGAGATGGCGATGGAACAGCGGAGGATGACCCCTCCAAGAAAAAGCCTAAGCGCCAGCGTCAGCGGCGCCGCTCAAAATCCCGCCAAAGCAAAAACAGTGATTCCGGCACGGGAGATAATAATACTCCGTAGAGTGCCGAAGAAAACCCTCTCCAGCAAGATTCAGCACAGGAGGATGGAGAAGCCAGCCCTCATGAGAGAGCGGCAGAAAGAGAGGTCGAGGACGATAATTATATGCCTCCTTCCGAAGACGAGGCAAGCCTCGACGACGATGAATTCGTCGTGCCAGAGGATCCTGTCGAGCAAGAGCGTTTTGAACGTAGGCTTATGGCCACGGCAAGCAGCCTCAAGAAAAAGCAACAACAGCTTAGAGCTGATCAAGATTTGCTAGCTGACAGATGGACTAAAGTCCTTGCGGCCAAAGAGTATGAACTCGAAAGCCCCTCCAAGAGCTACCCAAGTCGCAGGTTGCTACCCCGATTAGAGGAGGAAGAACCTAAACCTACATCACCAGCACATGATACGGCAGACCGACCACCTCGTGGACGCAACAGAGAGGCCTCTCGGCCCTCCACTCAAGCCGCACCCCGGCGCCGCTCAAAACATACCAAGGCACGGGAAAATGCGCCAGATTTGCAAGCTATATTGGAGGACAAGGAGAGGCAAATAAGATCGATCTATGGATCGCGCGGGCGCCCCACGGCACGTGACGGTGATCGTCACTCCGGATATAGTAAATCCGGCCGGGCCGAACACAATAGACAAAGCTCGTTTGAGTTGCATCGTGATATAGCCCAATACAGAGGCGCCGCATACCCACTATGCTTCACAGATGAAGTAATGGATCATCAAATCCCTGAGGGTTTTAAACCCGTGAACATCGAATCATACGATGGCACAACAGATCCTGCGGTATGGATCAAGGATTATCTCCTTCATATCCACATGGCCCGCGGCGATGATCTACACGCCATCAAATACCTCCCACTCAAACTTAAGGGACCAGCTCGGCATTGGCTTAAAAGCTTGCCAGCAGAATCAATCGGTTGTTGGGAGGACCTGGAAGCCGCATTCCTCGACAATTTCCAGGGCACCTATGTGCGACCACCAGACGCCGATGACCTAAGCCACATAATTCAGCAGCCAGAGGAATCGGCCAGGCAATTCTGGACACGGTTCCTAACAAAGAAAACCCAAATAGTGGACTGTCCGGACGTAGAGGCCCTATCAGCCTTCAAGCACAATATCCGCGACGAGTGGCTTGCCCGGCACCTTGGACAGGAAAAGCCGAAATCCATGGCAGCCCTCACGACACTCATGACCCGCTTTTGCGTGGGAGAAGACAGCTGGCTTGCTCGTAGCAACAATATGACCACGAACCCTGGTAATTCAGATACCATGGATAGTAGTGGCAGGTAGCGTCGCAACAAGCAAAAGCACCGCATTAATGGCGACAATACTGAAGATACGACAGTTAATGCCGGATTCAGAGGCTATAAATCCGGTCAGCGAAAAAGCCATTCAAAAGAAATACTCAGGGCCCGTCCAGTTTGGACCGAATACTCGACCGCTTGTGCCAGATACATGGCACCCCCGAAAAGCCAGCCAATCACACCAACAGGGATTGTTGGGTGTTCAAGCAGGCTGGCAAGTTAAATGCCGAAAATAAAGACAAGGGGCTGCATAGCGATGACGATGAAGAGCCCCGGCCACCGAACAAAAGTGGACAGAAGGGTTTTCCCCCACAAGTGCGGACGGTGAACATGATATACGCAACCCACATCCCCAAGAGAGAGCGGAAGCGCGCGTTAAGGGATGTATACGCGATGGAGCTAGTCGCCCCAAAGTTCAACCCATGGTCCTCCTGCCCGATCACCTTTGACCGAAGGGACCACCCCACTAGCATCCGTCATGGAGGATTTGCCGCATTGGTTCTAGACCCAATTATTGACGGATTTCATCTCACTAGTCCTTATGGACGGCGGCAACAGCCTAAACCTGCTTTACCAGGATACAGTGCGGATAATGGGCATAGATCCCTCGAGGATTAAGCCCACCAAAACGACCTTTAAAGGCGTCATACCAGGTGTAGAGGCCAATTGTACAGGCTCAGTTACACTTGAAGTGGTCTTCGGATCTCCGGATAATTTCCGAAGCAAGGAGTTAATCTTCGACATAGTCCCGTTCCGCAGTGGCTATCACGCCCCTGCTCGGGCGAACCGCATTTGCTAAGTTCAACGCGGTACCGCACTACGCATACCTTAAGCTCAAAATGCCAGGCCCTCGAGGAGTAATCACGGTCAATGGAAACACCGAACGCTCCCTCCGAACGAAGGAGCACACGGCGGCCCTCGCAGCGGAAGTACAAAGCAGCCTCTCAAGGCAGTTCCCTAGTCTGACCATTAAACATCCGGACACCGTCAAGCGCGCCCGGAGTAACCTACAACAAGACCGCCTGGCACGTTCCGAACATGCGTAGCAATGCGGCCCCAACCCCAGCCCTCGCGAAAATGCGAAATCAGTGCTCCGCGTACATAACTACGCTCTTGAAATACCATGGGCACAGGGGGAGGGGCACCATCACAGCACGCCCAAAACACGGCTTAAACCGTACTAGGGGCTGCCGATTTCTTTTTATAATTTTCTCTCACTTTCAGGACTCCATTCTTCGGAAGGCCTGTCCGGCAGTACAATTGCCGCACAAACGATTCAAGAACTAGGGAAGCAGACAAGCCATGCCGCATTATGAAATTCCCAGGTGGTCTCTATCACGAGCAGTATACCTGTTTCGCATACAATTCCGTAGCCTGCCCCTGGACTGGACATGTTAAATAGTCCAACCTTTTGCTTATCGCGTTATTTGTATCGTTCTGCCTTGATCACAGACTTTTTAATAAACAATGCATAGCTTTTGTCTATTTTTGCATTACTCTTTTTTTTGAATATATGTTCATTAATGACATGTTGCACCCATACACTGTGGTACGGCGAATACGCCAGGGGCTTCAGTACCCCTCAATATGGCATGAGAAGTCTGAACACCTTAACAAGTGCGGCACCCCAAACTTATAGCATTATATGCATCGGCTCCGAATCATGTCTTGGGTCAATAGTTGGGTTTGCCTGGCTCCTATGTTTTGGTGCCCTACGTTTCGCTATATCGGCTAAGGTAGCACTAGGAGAACTACTGCAATTGTGCCCCAGTTGAGCTGGGCTGAGCACCTCAGTAGAGAAAGCTAAAACTGACTGTCATGATGAAGCGAGAGCTGGTCGCTGTTTGAGAGGTTCTTCGAGTCCCTAAAGACTTATGCTGCTTAGAGCGAGGAGCCGGCTTTGTCCGGCCAAGGCGTGGATAGCGCCCTGAATTCGGTCTTTCGAATACCAGGGGCTTCGTCGAAATTTAAAATTATAGAATTCTATGGCTAAGTGAGAGTGTTGAAGCATTATAGTCCGGTTGCCTTGTTCGTTGTGCTGAGCGCCTCCCTCGAAGGACCCAAACATGGGAAAAAGAGCGCTCAGGTTTATCCCGAACACCCCAGCACTAGTGGCATGGGGGCAGAAGGTGACGACTCGCCATCTCTCAAATTTGATAAACGGCCGCACAGAAGGTAATATTTTAAATTCAAAAAGCATTGCTTAGCGCATATGAACAAGTTTTCAGCGCACAGGACAAAACGAGCGAGTTTTACTCAAAAATTACATCCCTGGAATATTCATCTGCCATAATGCGGGCACCCTTCAGAACATCCTTATAATAATTCTCGGGCTTGCGATGCTCTTTCCCCGGCGGTGGCCCGTCCTTCACAAGCTTCTCAGCATCCAGCTTGCCCCAGTGCACCTTAGCGCGGGCAAGGGCCCTACGGGCACCTTCGATGCAAACGGAGCGCTTGATGACTTTGAGCCTTGGACAGGCCTCCACCAGCCGCCACACTAGCCCGAAGTAGCTCCCAGGTAGAGCCTCTCCAGGCCACAGCCGAACTATGAGGCCCTTCATGGCCTGGTCGGCTACCTTGTGGAGCTCGACCAGCTGCTTAAGCTGGTCGCTCAGGGGCGCAGGGTGTCCGGCCTCAGAATACTGAGACCAGAACACCTTCTCCGTCGAGCTGCCCTCTTTGGCTCGGTAGAATGCGGCGGCATTGGACACACTACGGGGAAGATCTGCGAATGCTCCTGGAGAGCTCCGGATTCGGGTAAGTAACAAGAAGCTCACTTTTACATGTTTGCTTTGCATAAAGAATGCCTTACCTGCCGCTATCTTTTTCACCGCATCCAACTCCTGGAGGGCCTTCTGGGATTTGGCCTTGGCAGACTTGGCATTTTCAATAGCCGCCGCGAGCTCAGACGCTCGCGTCCTTGAGTCAAGCTCCAAACTCTCATGTTTTTCCAAGAGAGCCTGGAGCTCTTGCCGTACCTCGCCAACTTGCGCCTCACATTTCTCCCGCTCAGTGCGCTCCGTGGCCGCTCTCTTCTCGGCCTCGGCCAGCGCTTGCTTGAGGGTCGCCACCTTAGTTGTGGCCCCTGCAATCAGCCGCGTTAATCCTGTCATTTTTGCAATTGCATCTTTTATATATTTTTCTATAAGGTATCTCTTACCTTCTTTCTCCTCGAGCTGCCGCTTGGCAAGGCCGAGCTCTTGCTCGGACCGCTCGAGGCCCTGCTTCAGTGTGCCCACCTCCGCAGTCAATGCGGCGGTCGCTAGCAGCGAAGCCTGCATACGCATATTGACTCATTTTTTGTTAGACTCCTGCGAATTATATTAGATCCTCTATTCGGCTTTTCTTTCCGAACGCCAAACAGAGCATCAGGAGCTACTGTCTATGCAGTAATATTTTTACATGTTTTTTACTTACCTCGAAGCCTGTTAGAAGGCTGGCACAACCTTCAGTCACTCCGCTCTTGGCGAACTGAACCTTCTTGGTCACCTTACTCATAATAGTACGGTGCTCCTCGTCGATGGAGGCGCCGTTAAGCACCTCCAGCAGGTTATCCGGTGCCTCCGGTTGGACGGGGGCCACCGGCTCAGCAGGCTTGCTCCTCTTGGAAGGAGTTCGCCTACCGCACTCCGGAACCGTTGAAGATTCCGGCGCGGTGTCTGGCTCAAAGCCGGACTTGGAGCCCTAGGGGGTCTTATCCCCTTTACTCCTGGAGACCGAGAAGTCGCCTTGTGGCGCCTCCAGGACCACCTCCTCCTGTCTTGGAACTTGTTGGGACAACACTTCGGCGTCGTCCGTAGAGCGGGGGGAGGTAGCCGTCGGAAGTGAATTCACATCCGACAAATTCAGGGAACCGCTTGACGACTTGTCGAGCCCGACCTTGGGCGGACTGCATAATCATATTCGACATAAGGAAAGGTTGTGCCATAAAAGAGCACTATGAATTACTTCGGTATTAGAATACTTACGATCTCGCCGGACGCTTGGCCCTGTGCGGCCACTCCTCTTCGACGTCGTCAGCATCGGTAGGGTAGTCCGGAGGAAGGGTCTTCCCCTTCTTGGACCCTTCAGCCTCCCCGGTTGGGGTGGCCTTCCTTTTCTTTCCTCCCCCCACTGGAGGGGGAGAGGTTTCTTCTTCCTCCTCCTCGTCTTCACGGGAGGAGTGCGTCTCGGATTCGTCGGATGATGAATCCGACACCTCCAGGCGCCGGGCACTCTTTCGAGTCCCAGTGGCCTTGTTCTTGGCCTTCTTCTCCGACACCACATAGGGAGCCGGGACCAGCAGCTTCGCTAAACGAGCATCGGCTGGGTCTTCGGGCAAAGGGGCCGGACAGTCGATCTGTCCGGACTTCGCCTGCCAATCCTGTCAAAGGAAAGGGAGATTAGATCCCGCATAGAGTCAAACTATAGAAAACTAATATCCTGTAAAATGTAAAAATAGCTTACCGCACTAGCGTGACGCTGCGTGCTGAATCCGCGGTCCTCGGAAGCGGACGCGGGAGCCTCGACGCCTGTGAATAGCACCTTCCAAGCGTCCTCGTACGGCGTGTCGAAGAGCCTGTTCAGGGTTTGGTGATGCGCCGGGTCGAACTCCCATGGATTGAAAGCCCGTTGTTGACACGGGAGGATCCGGCGGATGAGCATAACCTGGACTATGTTGACGAGCTTGAGCTGCTTGTTCACCAGGGTTTGGATGCATTTTTGCAGTCCGGTTACCTCTCCTTTGTTGCCCCACGACAGGCCCATCTCCTTCCAAGACATGAGCCGCGTAGGGGTTCCGGACCGGAACTTGGGGGCTGCGACCCACTCAGGGTCGCGCGGCTCGGTGATGTAAAACCACCCCGATTGCCACCCCTTCAGGGTTTCCACAAAGGAACCCTCGAGCCATAAGACGTTGGCCATCTTGCCCGCCATGGCACCTCCGCATTCCGCCTAGTTTCCGCGCACCACCTTTGGCTTGACATTGAAGGTCTTGAGCCATAGGCCGAAATGGGGGCGGATGCAGAGGAAAGCCTCGCACACGACGATAAACGCCGAGATGTTGAGGACGAAGTTCGGGGCCAAATCGTGGAAATCCAGGCCGTAGTAGAACATGAGCCCCCGAACGAATGGGTGGAGAGGAAAGCCCAGTCCGCGGAGGAAGTGGGGGAGAAACACTACCCTCTCATGGGGCCTTGGGGTGGGGAGGAGCTGCCCCTCTTCAGGAAGCCAGTGCGCGATGCCTTTAGACAAGTATCCGGCCTTCCTCAGCTTTTTGATGTGTCCCTCTATGACGGAGGAGACCATCCACTTGCCTCCCGCTCCGGACATGGCTGGAGAACGTCGAGGTGGGAAGTGCGGACTTGGGCGCTGGAGCTCGAGTGCGCGGAAGATGGATAGGCAAAGGAGGAAGAAGGCGTAGGTAAAATGGTGGATCCTTATCCCCTTATATGGGCGGATGCGGCTATGAGTCCCCACCAACCTGATAAAACTCGCTTATCTCCCAAGCGCCGTGATAAATGGCGCGGTTGGGTTACCCACGTCCGTATTGATGAGAATCCCGTAAATAAGGGGACATGATCTCTGCTTTGACAAGACGTGCCAAGGAAACCGCCTCGCAAAGCGCACTGAGGTGGGGAAGTAAAAACGATTCGAATGAAGGCTTGGCCATAGTGTGATGTCACGCTACGGAATATATCAGTAGATTAGATTTGTGTAAATATTATTCTCTCTATGGCAATATGTGGAAACTTATTTTGCAGAGCCGGACACTGTCTTTTGTGTTCAAAATCTTCTATGAAGTACTTGGAGGAGGAACCCGCGTTGCAATGCCGAAGACAATCTGCGCGCCGGACTCGACGTCATTGAAGCCTGGTTCAGGGGCTACTGAGGGAGTCCTAGATTAGGGGGTGTCCGGATAGCCGGACTATACCTTCAGCCGGACTCCAGGACTATGAAGGTACAAGATTGAAGACTTCGTCCCGTGTCCGGAAGCGACTTTCCTTGGCGTGGAAGGCAAGCTTTGCGATACGGATATGTAGATCTCCTACCATTGTAACCGACTCTGTGTAACCCTAACCCTCTCCCGTGTCTATATAAACCGGACAGTTTTAGTCCATAGGACAACATAACAATCATACCATAGGCTAGCTTCTAGGGTTTAGCCTCCTTGATCTCGTGGTAGATCTACTCTTGTACTACCCATATCATCAATATTAATCAAGCAGGACGTAGGTTTTTACCTCCATCAAGAGGGCCCGAACCTGGGTAAAACATCGTGTCCCTTGTCTCCTGTTACCATCCGCCTAGACGCACAGTTCGGGACCCCCTACCCAAGATCCACCGGTTTTGACACCGACAAACATCAAGTGTTGATGGTCAATAAAACCACTAGTTTCAAGAAAGGCAAGGGTAAGAAGAACTTCAAGAAGGATGGCAAGGGAGATGCCGCACCCGGTAAACCAGTTGCCGGGAAGAAGCCAAAGAATGGACCCAAACCTAAGACTGAGTGCTTTTATTGCAAGGGAAAGGGACACTGGAAGCGGAACTGCCCCAAATACTTAGCAGACAAGAAGGCCGACAACACTAAAGGTATATGTGATATACATGTAATTGATGTGTACCTTACCAGTACTCATAGTAGCTCTTGGGTATTTGATACCGGTGCGGTTGCTCATATTTGTAACTCAAAACAGGAGCTGCGGAACAAGCGGAGACTGGCGAAGGACGAGGTGACGATGCGCGTCGGGAATGGTTCCAAGGTCGATGTGATCGCCGTCGGCACGCTACCTCTACATTTACCTACGGGATTAGTTTTAAACCTCAATAATTGTTATTTAGTGCCAGCTTTGAGCATGAACATTGTATCAGGATCTCATTTAATGCGAGATGGCTACTCATTTAAATCCGAGAATAATGGTTGTTCTATTTATATGAGAGATATGTTTTATGGTCATGCCCCGCTGGTGAATGGTTTATTCTTAATGAATCTCGGACGTGATGTTACACATATTCATAGTGTGAATACCAAAAGATGTAAGGTTGATAATGATAGTCCCACATACTTATGGCACTGCCGCCTTGGTCACATAGGTGTCAAACGCATGAAGAAGCTCCATGTAGATGGACTTTTAGAGTCTCTTGATTACGAATCATTTGACACGTGCGAACCATGCCTCATGGGAAAAATGACCAAGACTCCGTTCTCCGGAACAATGGAGCGAGCAACGAACTTATTGGAAATTATACATACTGATGTGTGCGGTCCAATGAGCATTGAGGCTCGCGGTGGCTATCGTTATGTTCTCACTCTCACTGATGACTTAAGTAGATATGGGTATGTCTATTTGATGAAACACAAGTCTGAGACCTTTGAAAAGTTCAAGGAATTTCAGAATGAGGTAGAGAATCAACGTGACTAAAAGATAAAATTCTTACGATCAGATCGTGGGGGAGAATATTTAAGTCACGAATTTGGTATGCACTTAAGGAAATGTGGAATCGTTTCACAACTCACGCCGCCTGGAACACCTCAGCATAACGGTCTGTCTGAACATCATAATCGCACTCTATTGGATATGGTGCGATCTATGATGTCACTCACTGATTTACCGCTATCATTTTGGGGATACGCTCTAGAGACAGCTACATTCACTTTAAATAGGGCATCGTCTAAGTCTGTTGAGACGACACCGTATGAATTATGGTTTGGGAAGAAACCTAAGCTGTCGTTTCTAAAAGTTTGGGGATGCGATGCTTACGTCAAGAAACTTCAACCTGAAAAGCTCGAACCCAAGTCGGAAAAATGCGTCTTCATAGGATACCCTAAGGAAACCATTGGGTATACCTTCTACCTCAGATATGAAGGCAAGATCTTTGTTGCCAAGAACGGATCCTTTCTGGAGAAAGAGTTTCTCTCGAAAGAAGTAAGTGGGAGGAAAGTAGAGCTTGATGAAGTACTGCCTCTTGAAACAGAAAGTAGCGCAGCTCAGGAAGATGTTCCTGTGGTGCCTGCACCGACTAGAGAGGAAGTTAATGATGATGATCAAGGTACTTCGGATCAAGCTCCTACTGAACTTCGTCGGTCCACAAGGACACGTTCCGCACCAGAGTGGTACGGCAACCCTGTCCTGGAAATCATGTTGCTAGACAACGGTGAACCTTCGAACTATGAAGAAGCAATGGCGGGCCCAGATTCCAACCAATGGCTTGAAGCCATGAAATCCGAGATAGGATCCATGTATGAAAACAAAGTATGGACTTTGACAGACTTGCCCGATGATCGGCGAGTGATAGAGAATAAATGGATCTTTAAGAAGAAGACGGACGCGGATGGTAATGTTACCATCTATAAGGCTCGACTTGTCACTAAGGGTTATCGACAAGTTCAAGGGGTTGACTACGATGAGACCTTCTCACCCGTAGTGAAGCTGAAGTCCGTCCGAATCATGTTAGCAATTGCTGCATACTATGATTATGAGATGTGGCAAATGGACGTCAAAACGTCATTCCTTAACGGCTTTCTTAAGGAAGAATTGTATATGATGCAGCCGGAAGGTTTTGTCGATCCTAAGAATGCTAACAAGGAATGCAAGCTCCAGCGCTCCATCTATGGGATGGTGCAAGCATCTCGGAGTTGGAACATTCGCTTTAATGAAATGATCAAAGCGTTTGGGTTTATGCAGACTTATGGAGAAGCCTGCATTTACAAGAAAGTGAGTGGGAGCTCTATAGCATTTCTCGTATTATATGTGAATGACATACTTTTGATGGGAAATGATATAGAACTTTTGGACAGTATTAAGGCCTACTTGAATAAGTGTTTTTCAATGAAGGACCTTGGAGAAGCTGCTTACATATTAGGCATCAAGATCTATAGAGATAGATCCAGACGCCTCATAGGTCTTTCACAAAGCACATACCTTGATAAGATATTGAAGAAGTTCAATATGGATCAGTCCAAGAAAGGGTTCTTGCCTGTGTTGCAAGGTGTGAAATTGAGCTCAGCTCAATGTCCGACCACGGCAGAAGATAGAGAAAATATGAGTGTCGTCCCCTATGCCTCAGCCATAGGGTCTATCATGTATGCCATGCTGTGTACCAGACCTGATGTAAACCTTGCCGTAAGTTTGGTAGGAACTTACCAAAGTAATCCCGACATAGAACATTGGATAGCGGTCAAGAATATCTTGAAGTACCTGAAAAGGACTAAGGACATGTTTCTCGTATATGGAGGTGACGAAGAGCTCGTCGTAAAGGGTTACGACGACACTAGCTTCGACACAGATCTGGATGCATGACTCCAAGTCACAAACCGGATACGTTTTTATTTGGAATGGTGGGGCAGTAAGTTGGTGCAGTTGCAAGCAAAACGTCGTGGCGGAATCTACATGTGAAGCGGAGTACATGGCAGCCTCGGAGGCAGCGCATGAAGCAATCTGGATGAAGGAGTTCATCACCGACCTAGGAGTCATACCCAATGCGTCGGGGCCGATGCCTCTCTTCTATGACAACACTGGAGCCATTGCCCTTGCCAAGGAGCCCAGGTTTCACAAGAAGATCAGGCACATCAAACGTCGCTTCAACTCCATTCATGAAAATGTTCAAGATGGAGACATATATATTTGTAAAGTGCACACAGATCTGAATGTCGCAGATTCGTTGACTAAACCTCTTCCGTGAGCAAAACATGATCAACACCAGAACTCTATGGGTGTTCGATTCATCACAATGTAACTAGATTATTGACTCTAGTGCAAGTGGGAGACTGTTGGAAATATGCCCTAGAAGAAATAATAAAATGGTTATTATTATATTTCCTTGTTCATGATAATTGTCTATTGTTCATGTTATAATTGTGTTATCCGGAAATCATAATACATGTGTGAATACATAGACCACAAGATGTCCCTAGTGAGCCTCTAGTTGACTAGCTCGTTGATCAACAGATAGTCATGGTTTCCTGAGTATGGACATTAGATGTCATTTATAATGGGATCACATCATTAGGAGAATGATGTGATGGACAAGACCCAATCCTAAGCTTAGCACAAGATCGTGTAGTTCGTCTGCTAGAGCTTTTCCAATGTCAAGTATCATTTCCTTAGACCATGAGATTGTGCAACTCCCGGATACCGTAGGAGTGCTTTGGGTGTGCCAAATGTCACAATGTAACTGGATGGCTATAAAGGTGCACTACGGGTATCTCCGAAAGTTTTTGTTGGGTTGGCACGAATCGAGACTGGGATTTGTCACTCCGTATGACGGAGAGGTATCTCTGGGCCCACTCGGTAATGCATCATCATAATGAGCTCAATGTGACCAAGTGGTTGATCACGGGATCATGCATTATGGTACGAGTAAAGTGACTTGCCGGTAACGAGATTGAACGAGGTATCGGGATACAGACGATCGAATCTCGGGCAAGTAACGTACCGATTGACAAAGGGAATTGTATACGGGATTACTTGAATCCTCGACATCGTGGTTCATCCGATGAGATCATCGAGGAGCATGTGGGAGCCCGTAGAGTCGTATCGGTCATGTCTGCGTGTCTCCCGAACCCGTAGGGTCTACACACTTAAGGTTCGGTGACGCTAGGGTTGTAGAGATATTAGTATGCGGTAACCCGAAAGTTGTTCGGAGTCCCGGATGAGATCCCGGACGTCACGAGGAGTTCCGAAATGGTCCGGAGGTAAAGATTTACATATAGGAAGTCCAGTTTCGTCCATCGGGAAAGTTTTGGGGGTAACCAATATTGTACCGGGACCACCGGAAGGGTCCCGGGGGTCCACCGGGTGGGGCCACCTATCCCGGAGGGCCCCATGGGCTGAAGTGGGAGGGTAAACAGCCCCTGGTGGGCTGGTGCGCCACCTTGGGCCTCCCCTGCGCCTAGGGTTGGAAACCCTAGGGGTGGGGGCGCCCCACTTGGCTTGGGGAGCAAGTTTCCCCCCTTGGCCGCCACCCCCCCTTGGAGATGGATCTCCTAGGGCCGGCAGCCGAACCCTAGCCCCTGACGCCTCCCTCTCCCTCCCGTGACACCTCTTCCTCTCGCTGAGCTTGGCGAAGCCCTGCCGAGATCACCGCTGCTTCCACTGCCACGCCATCGTGCTGCTGGATCTCCATCAACCTCTTCTTCCCCCTTGCTGGATCAAGAAGGAGGAGACGTCTTCCCCAACCGTATGTGTGTCAAACGCGGAGGTGCTGTCCGTTCGGAACTAGGATCTTCGGTGATTTGGATCACGACGAGTACGACTCCCTCAACTCCGTTCTCTTGAACGCTTCCGCTCGCGATCTACAAGGGTATGTAGATGCACTCATCTCTCTCGTTGCTAGATGACTCCATAGATTGATCTTGGTGAAGCATAGAAATTTTTTATTTTCTGCAACGTTCCCCAATAGTGGCATCATGAGCTAGTTCTATGTGTAGTTTCTATGCACGAGTAGAACACAAGATGTTGTGGGCGTCGATTTTGTCAATTTACTTGCTGTTACTAGTCTTATCTTGATTCGGCGGCATCGTGGAATGAAGCGGCCCGGACCGACCTTACACGTACGCTTACGTGAGATAGGTTCCACCGACTGACATGCACTCGTTACATATGGTGGCTAGCGGGTGTTTGTCTCTCCCACTTTTGTCGGATCGGATTCGATGAAAAGGGTCCTTATGAAGGGAAATAGAAATTGCCATATCACGTTGTGGTTTTGGCGTAGGTAAGAAACGTTCTTGCTAAGAAACCTATAGCAGCCACGTAAAAATTTGCAACAACAATTAGAGGACGTCTAACTTGTTTTTGCAGCATATGCCGTGTGATGTGATATGGCCAAAAGGACGTGATGAATGATGAATGATATATGTGATGTATGAGATTGATCATGTTCTTGTAATAGGAATCACGACTTGCATGTCGATGAGTATGACAACCGGCAGGAGCCATAGGAGTTGTCTTAATTTATTTATGACCTGCGTGTCAACATAAATGTCATGTAATTACTTTACTTTATTGCTAACCATTAGCCGTAGTAGTAGAAGTAATAGTTGGCGAGACAACTTCACGAAGACACGATGATGGAGATCATGATGATGGAGATCATGGTGTCATGCCGGTGACGATGATGATCATGGCGCCCCAAAGATGGAGATCAAAAGGAGAAAAATGATATTGGCCATATCATGTCACTTTTTGATTGCTTGTGATGTTTATCATGTTTTTATATCTTATTTTCTTAAGAACGACAGTAGCTTAAATAAGATGATCCCTCACAATAATTTGAAGAATTGTGTTTTCCCTAACTGTGCACCGTTGCTAAGGTCCGTTGTTCCGAAGCACCACGTGATGATCGGGTGTGATAGGTTCTAACGTTCGCATACAACAGGTGTAAGCCAGATTTACACGCGCAACACACTTAGGTTGACTTGACGATCCTAGCATGTACATACATGGCCTCGGAACACGGAAGACCGAAAGGTCGAACATGAGTCGTATAGAAGATACGGTCAACATGAAGATGTTCACCGATGATGACTAGTCCGTCTCACGTGATGATCGGACACGGCCTAGTTGACTCGGATCATGTATCACTTAGATGACTAGAGGGATGTCTATTTGAGTGGGAGTTCATTATATAATTTGATTAGATGAGCTTATTTATCATGAACAATAGTCTAAGTTGTCTTTGCAAAAAGGGTTGTAGATCAATAGCTCGCGTTGTAGCTCCCTGTTTCAATACGTTCCTAGAGAAAGATTAAGTTGAAAGATATTGTAAGCAATGATGCGGACTAGGTCCATTGCCTGAGGAATGTCCTCACTGTTACACATAAGGCTTATGTCTTCGATGCACCGCTCGGTGTGCCAACCCCTCCAGCGTCGTTTGTGGATGTTATGAACATCTGACAGATACGTCTTGATGACTACTTGATAGTTAAGTGCACCATACTTTACGGCTTAGAATCGGGATTCCAATGACGTTTTGAACGCCATAGAACATATGAGATGTTCCAAGAGCTGAAATTGGGATCTCAGGCTCATGCCCGTGTTGAGAGGTATGAGACCTCTGACAAGTTCTTTGCCTACAAGATGGAGGAGAATAGCTCAGCTAGTGAGCATGTGCTCAGAATGTCTGGGTGCTACAATCACTTGAATCAAGTGGGATTTCAACTTCCAGATAAGATAGTGATTGATAGAGTTCTCTAGTCACTATCACTAAGCTACTAGATCTTCATGATGAACTATGACATGCAAGGGATGGAGATGATCCTGGAGCTGTTCGCGGTGCTTAAGACCGCAAAAGGTAGAAATCAAGAAGGAGCATGAAGTGTTGATGGTTTAACAAGACCACTGGTTTCAAGAAGGGCAAGGGCTAGAAGGGAAACTTCATGAATGGCAAACTAGTTGCCGCTCCAGTGAAGGAACCCAAGGTTGAACCAAACCTGAGACTAAGTGCTTCTATTGTAAGGGGAACGGTCACTAGTAGCGGAACTACCCCAAATGCATGGTAGATAAGAAGGCTGGCAACTTCAACAAAGTATATACGTGTTATTAATGTGTACCTTACTAGTACTCCTGGTAGCACCTGGGTATTGGATACTGGTTCAGTTGCTATTATTGGTGACTTGAAGCAAAAGCTACGGACTAAACAGAGACTGGCTAAGGGCGAGGTGACGATGTGTGTTGGAAGTGTTTCCAAAGTTGATGAGATCACCATCACACGCTCCATCTGCCTTCAGGATTAGTATTGAACCTAGATAAATGTTATCAGGTGTCTACGTTGAGCATGAATATGATTAGATCATGTTCATTGCAATACGGTAATTCATTTAAGTTAGAGAATAATGGTTATTCTGTTTACATGAATAATACCTTTCATGATCATGCACCCTATGTGAATGGTTCATTGAATCTCGGTCGTGGTAATACACATGTTCACTCCAAAAGATGTAGAGTTAATAATGATAGTACCACTTTCTTGTGGCGCTGCCGCTTAGGTCATATTGGCGTAAGATGCATGAAGAAACTCCATGTCGATGGATGTTTGGAGTCACTTGATTTTGAATCGCTTGACACTTGTGACCCATGCCTCATGGGCAGGATGACTAAGACCCCGTTTTCGGGTACAATGAAATGGGCAAGTGACTTGTTGGAAATCGTACATACTGATGTGTGTGATCCAATAAGAATTGAGGCGTGCGGTGGACATCGCTATTTTCTCATCTTCACTGACGATTTGAGTAGATATGGGTATATTTACTTAATGAAGCACAAGTCTGAAACGTTTGAAAAGTTCAAGCAATTTCAGAGTGAAGTTAACCATCATAATAAGAAGATCAAATTCTTAAGATCTGATCAATGGAGAATTTCTGAGATATGAGTTTGGCAATCACTTAACACATTGTGAAATTGTTTCACAGTTGACACCACCTGGAAAACCACAGCGTAATGGCGTGTCCGGACGTCGTAACCGAACCTTATGAGATATGGTGCGATCTATGATGTCTCTTACCGATCTACCGCTATCATTTTGAGGTTATGCGTTAGAGAAAGCTGCAATCACTTTAGATAGGGCACCATCTAAGTCATTTGAGACGACGTCGTATGAACATTGGTTTGGCAAGAAACCAAAGTTGTCGTTTCTTAATATTTGGTGTTGCGATGCTTAAGGCTTCAGCCAAAAAAGCACGAACCCAAAGCGGACAAATACATCTTCATAGGATACCCAAAGGTAATAGTTGGGTATACCTTCTATCTTAGATCCGAGGGAAAAGTGTTTGTCGCTAAAAACGGGTCCTTTCTCGAGAAGGAGTTTCTCTTGAAAGAATTGAGTGGGAGGAAGATAGAACTTGATGAGGTTGTCGAACCTTTACTTCAACCAGAGAGTGATGCAACATAGAAAGATGTTTTCTGTGGCGCCTACGTCTGTTGAAGAGGAAGTTAATGATAGTGATCATGAAGCTTCGGATCAAGTTGCTATCGAACCTCGTAGGTCGACAAGGACATGTACTACTCCTGAGTGGTATGGTAATCCTGTTTTAGATATCATGTTGTTAGACAACAATGAACCTACGAGCTATGGAGAAGCGATGGTGGGCCCGTGTTCCGACAAATGGTCAGAAGCCATGAAATCCGAGATAGGATCCATGTATCAGAACAAAGTATGGACTTTGGTGGACTTGCCCGATGATCGGCAAGCCATTGAGAATAAATGGATCATTAAGAAGAAGACGAACACGGACGGTAATGTCACCGTCTATGAAGCTCGACTTGTGGCAAAGAGTTTTTCACAAGTTCAAGGAGTTGACTACGATGAGATTTTCTCACCCGTAGTGATGCTTAAGTCCGTCGGAATCATGTTAGCATTAGCTGTATTTTTCGATTATGAAATCTGACAGATGGATGTCAAAACAAGTTCTCTTACCAGTTTTCGTAAGAAAGAGTTGTATGTGATACAATCTAAGTTTTTGTCGATCCTAAGGATGCTAAAAGGTATGCTGGCTCCAGCGATCCTTCTATGGACTAGAGCAAGCATCTCAGAGTCGGAATATATGCTTTGATGGAGTGCTCAAAGCTTTTAGGTTTATACAATGTTTGCTAGAAACTTGTATTTACAAGAAAGTGAGTGGGAGCACTACAACATTTCTGATAAGTATATGTGGATGACATATTGGTGATCCAAAATGATGCAAAATTTTTGGAGAGCATAAACGGTTGTTTGAAGCATGATTTTCAAAGGAAGACCTGGATAAAGCTGCTTGCATATTGGGCATCAAGATCTATAGAGATAGATCAAGACGCCTGATGATACTTTCAAAGAACGCGCACCTTGACATGATTTTGAAGGAGTTCAAAATAGATCAGTCAAAGAAGGGATTCTTACCTGAGTTGTAAGGTGTGAAGTTGAGTAAGACTCAAAGCTTGATCACGGCAGAAGAAAGAGGAAGGACGAAGGTCGTCCCCTATGCTTTTGTCTTAGGCTCTATACGGTATGCCATGCTGAGTACCGCACCTGATTTGTGCCTTGCCACATGTTTGGAAAGAGGGTACAAAGGTGATCCAGGAGTGGATAACTGGACAGTGGTCAAACTTATCCTTAGAGGAATAAGGAAATATTTCTCGGTTATGGAGGTGATAAAGAGTTCGACGTTAAGAGTTACGTCGATGCAAGCTTTAACACCTATCCGGATGACTATGAGTAGAAAAACCGGATATGTATAATGGAGCAACCATTTGGAATAGCTCCAAGTGGAACGTGGTAGCAGCATCTACGATATGACATAAAGTTTTGCGAAGTACATGCGGATCTGATTGTTGCAGACCCGTTGACTATAACATCTCTCACAAGCATAACATGATCAAACCCAGAACTCATTGAGTGTTAATGACATGGTAATGTGAACTAGATTATTGACTCTAGTAAACTCTTTGGGTGTTAGTCACATGGCGATGTGACCTTGAGTGTTAATCACATAGCGATGTGAACTGGATTATTGACTCTAGTGCAAGTGGGAGACTGTTGGAAATATGCCCTAGAGGCAATAATAAATTAGTTATTGTTATTATATTTCCTTGTTCATGATAATCGTTTATTATCCATGCTAGAATTGTATTGATAGGAAACTCAGATACATGTGTGGATACATACACAACACCATGTCCCTAGTAAGCCTCTAGTTGACTAGCTCGTTGATCAATAGATGGTTACAGTTTCCTGACCATGGACATTAGATGTCGTTGATAACGGGATCACATCATTAGGAGAACTAGTCGTCAACCCGTGCAGTTGCACGGGGTAGTTAGTTAATATTGTTTTGTTCAACTTATTTTGTAAGTTGTCACGGTAAAGTAGTTGTCAAAAGTTGATGCCATATAAGTTTGAAAAAACAGGTCGACCGATATCGAGTAAGTTGTGATACTGATTGGATAAACTATCCCTTATCAATTTTATTGAAAGGACTACAGAAAGAGTGTACCTACAAAACTTATAAGACAAACATATACCAGAAACAATTTTGAACATGCGAGGGTATGATACTCAACTTTAATGGATGTTACAAAACATACTCCCCCAATTCCACAATGTAGTGCATGTGGATTCTGTCTAAAAGGAGAATATTATTAAACTTTCACCAAGTTTACAAAGGAAAATATGTACATTAAGAATACCAAATCCATATCATTAGATAAATCATTAAATATGTTTTCACACTTTATATGTTTGGTATTGTAGAATGGCATGATTTTCTCAATAAACTTAGTCAAAGTTTGTTAAATTTGACTGTTGAAAAAAAATGCGCTACATTATGGAATGGAGGAAGCAGTTTGAACCCCCCATTCAAGATCGTGAAGATCTCCTATGTTTAGACTGACCAGCTTTACTAATATAGTTAATCTTACATTGGTCGAGATATAACAGTTAGTTAATTTTTAACTTGATGTGTGTAAGACTTACTCCATATGTATGCTAATCTTTGGTGCCGGAAAATTTTCACGACTAAAAAGTAAATATCTTTTATGAGAATAACTTTTTGAATATTACACGGAATTGGGATACTCTTACAAATTTTTTTTGCGAGGATACTCGTACAAATATTAGCTACAAATAATACTAATCTAGTTCTTGAAAGCAATAGCGATCCGCCACATTTAGAAATATTTCTACTCTGACTCATCATAGAATCACGATTCACTACCAGGAAATATTAGTTCAAATTTGTATTTCTTAGATATGGGAAATGCAACTAAGATAGATTATTGTGAACATCAGTGGTTAAAGAAACTAATTTTTACACCGCATAGAAGAATATTCATGCCCTCTTGCTTAACAGTTTTATCTAAAAAAAATCACGTGTCAACTTGCCTAAAAAATGTGGCAAGGCTACCAACCGTACATCCATCATGTATATGTTCCTGGTTCATTATCCTCTAGTCACCTCAGAAACTTGAATATCAAAATCTCATCCGGTAAGTCTTCTAAATGCACAAAGGAATCAGTTTTACGCATTCCTGCATGCATATTTTATGTCATCCAGTAAGTGGTCTAAATGCACAATGAAATCAGTTTTACGCACTCGCGAATGGAATTTGTCGGACGCACGATTCGCACCTAACTCCTCGTATTCTTCTGTATCCACTGATGTTGGTGGGCCGTTTTCAATGAAATGAACCATACGTATCTTTAGTTTTCCATATACATGATCTAGTTGTGCATGTGGGTTTACCTCAAATGATAAAGATGTACATGTGGGCGCTTGTTTCTTATAACTATCTGACATTTATGTCAAAAAGTATAATTAGTACATAGAAAGATGAAGGAACAGTTCAAGGACTACATGATATATGAACTTTGGTCTTTTGCTAATACACTTGAATCAGGACCACAATTTCCGGTGGTGGGCATTTCTGAATATACATGTTAATAGATCTCCAGATGATACATTATTACAAAAATAAACACATGTGCAAAGAGAACTAACAAAATCCACCGGACTCGTATAGTACCTAAATGGAGTTGTAACTTGTACAGTAAGCCTAGATATGGGAGGAATCCATGCAGGCACCAAGTAGAGGAAATTGAAATGATAACATATAGAGGAGATTTATAATGGCGTAGTCACATTATCCATGAACTGCCAGCCACCGTTGGCCTGCCCCAACACGTACTATATAGGAGCTTCTCGCTGATAGTGCATACGATGCTTCCGAAGATACAGGACGGAGGTTGCTCCTTGCCGTGAAAAGCTGCAGGCATCCTCGCCCCCTACTAACTCCGCAGGTTCAGGCTACTGGTAGTACTCGTCGAGCACGGCATGAATAGATTGTACGCGGGAAAACGTGTAGACCTCAGGAGCGCATCCCTGGCCTCTGCCTCCTCCCTTTCATATACTACAACCCCATACTGGTTCTTTGATGAACACTTTAAAACTAACTTTTTGCTTACACATCGACACCAAATTTTAAGCATGCCCTCATACTATTTGCTTCGTATGCTATAAACTTTTTGTCCAAAAATAGCAAGTGCTAAAACACATGATATCTAGAGAAAATATGTACACCTTTTCAAGTTTTAACTTAATGTAAATGTTCCTTCAATTTGAAGGAAAATAGGCTAAACTGCAATTTGTTCTTACTACAAACTATAGCGCCAACATCAAATTTTTGGGCATAGTTTGCAAACTCAAAATCAGAACTGGAAAAACATTGTACCACTAGTAAGCTTCCTATGAACCCGACTATTTTAGCCATTGGTTTAATTTGAGATTAGGAACTGTTTAAACACAGTTTACATGTATTAGAGGGTGAGACAACCAATCTCTAGATTAGTACTTAGCATGAATCTCTCCAACGCAACTATCTTATTTCCAACTAATGCATTATTAGGGTTTACCTTTGCAATGTGGAATAATACTTATATGCGCCCTGACAAATTTTGGACAAAGGTGTTGACCTCCTTATATTGGTCGTGTTACCTTCTCTGCTCCAATTAAATTCTCCTTTGAGCAATCTATGTAGTTTGTTGTCCTGAGATACCCCTGGTCGTTTCCTTCTCTCTATTCAGATCTCTCTCTTTCTAGGACAGGAGGCCAGAAGATCCCCATGTATCGGTAGCAAGCAGAAGACAATCAGCTTGAACACAGGGAGCAGTGTGCACACGCAATGTTCACGGCTGCAGCGGCAACACCATCCTTTGAGAAGTGGAGCTCGTGGCAGTAGAACTTTGGTGACCTGCAGCAGCCTTCAGTGGCGGTGGGCACTGAATCGACGTGTCCGATGACTGTCCATATAATCCCACGTTGGTGTTGTGTGTACACGAAACAACATGTCTAGCAGCAGCCCAGCTGTAATATCATCCCTAGACCACCCAAGATCACAGCGGTAGAACTTGGCGGCAGCAAACAGCAAGTCCTCATCTGATTGTCAATCTCTCTTTACCAGAAAAAACAACATGCAAAGGAAGGGGCTGATGGCACCAGAGGGCTGAGGCCGAGCCTGCGCTAACTTATTTGCGCTGGTGCAATACAAACCAATCGGGAGATTTGGTCTGCCGCCTGATCTAACTCGGTGCCAGTAGCGAAGAGAGGGAGATGACAACACGTGAGGAAAAGGAGAAGCCTGCCAGGCTGCCATGAAGATAACGCATGTATGCCCAATGTAGTTGGGATTTGTTTTTAAAGAGAGTTGGGATTTTATTGCTACCGGGAAACTTAGTCCATCAACTGTACGTTTGCAAGTCCTGATCGATTGTAGATTAGATATCCATTGTAGGTTAGATCTGGACGGTAGAAACATGGTCCAAAAAAATTAATGGTTCTTATTTTTTTCGTTTTCTTGTGTTAGCGTTGGAATTTCTACCGGGTTAATCTAAACCGTAATAACTCGGTCCCACCAGATGAACGGCTCGTATAGTCTAATTAACATGGGAACTTTTAGGGAGTCTGTAATTAGTATAGGTATAGATAGATGATTTGATGGACAAGACCCAATCCTAAGCCTAGCACAAGATCGTGTAGTTCGTACGCTAAACTTTTCTAATGTCAAGTATCATTTCCTTAGACCATGAGATTGTGCAACTCCCGGATACCGTAGGAATGCTTTGGGTGTACCAAACGTCACAATGTAACTGGGTGGCTATAAAGGTGCACTACAGGTATCTCCGAAAGTGTCTGTTGGGTTGGCACGAATCAAGACTGGGATTTGTCACTCCGTGTGACGAAGAGGTATCTCTGGGCCCACTCGGTAGGACATCATCATAATGTGCACAATGTGATCAAGGAGTTGATCACGGGATGATGTGTTATGGAACGAGTAAAGAGACTTGCCAGTAACGAGATTGAACAAGGTATCGGGATACCGACGATCGAATCTCGGGCAAGTAATATACCGATAGACAAAGGGAATTGTATACGGGATTGATTGAATGCTTGACATCGTGGTTCATCCGATGAGATCATCGTGGAGCATGTGGGAGCCAACATGGGTATCCAGATCCCGCTGTTGGTTATTGACCGGAGAGTTGTCTCGGCCATGTCTGCATGACTCCCGAGCCCATAGGGTTTACACACTTAAGGTTCGATGACGCTAGGGTTATAGGGAAAGTATGTACGCGGTTACCGAATGTTGTTCGGAGTCCCGGATGAGATCCCGGACGTCACGAGGAGTTCTGAAATGGTCCAGAGGTAAAGATTGATATATAGGAAGTGAGGATTTGGCCACCGGAAGTGTTCCGGGCATCACCGGTAATGTACCGGGACCGCCGGAAGGGTCCGGGGGTCCACCGGGAGGGGCCACCAGCCCCAGAGGCTTGCGTAGGCCAATAGTGGGAAGGGACCAGCCCCTAGATGGGCTGGGACGCCCCCCACCAAGGCCCAAGGCGCCTCAAGAGAAGAGGGGGGCAAACCCTAGGGCAGATGGGCCCTAAGGCCCATCCCAGGTGCGCCTCCCCCTCTCCCCCTTTGGCCGCCACCCTAGATGGGATCTGGGGCTGCCGCACCCCTTGGGGTTGGAACCCTAGAGGGGGCGCAGCCCCCTCCCCCCCTATATATAGTTGAGGTCTAGGGGCTTCCCAACAGATGAGTTATTCTCTCCTAGGCGCAGCCATACCTCTCTCGCTCCTCGTCTCTCGTAGCGCTTGGTGAAGCCCTGCTTGAGTCCCGCTCTCCTCCACCACCACCACGCCGTCATGCTGCTGCTGGACGGAGTCTTCCCCAACCTCTCCTTCTCCCCTTGCATGTGATGTTGGCCATAGCATGTCACTATTTGATTGCATGTGATGTTTATCATGTTTTTGCTTCTTATTTGCTTAGAACGACGGCAGTAAATAAGATGATCCCTCACAATAATTTCAAGAAAGTGTTCCCCCTAACTGTGCGCCGTTGCGAAAGTTCGTTGTCTCGAAGCACCACGTGATGAACGGGTGTGACAGATTCTAATGTTCACATACAACGGGTGTAAGCCAGATTTACACATGCAAAACACTTAGGTTGACTTGACGAGCCTAGCATGTACAGACATGGCCTCGGAACACAAGAGACCGAAAGGTCGAACATGAGTCGTATGGAAGATACGATCAACATGGAGATGTTCACCGATGATGACTAGTCCGTCTCACGTGATGATTGGACACGGTCTAGTTGAGTCGGATCATGTATCACTTAGATGACTAGAGGTATGTCTAATCTGAGTGGGAGTTCATTAAATAATTTGATTAGATGAACTTAATTATCATGAACTTAGTCTAAAATCTTTACAATATGTCTTGTAGATCAAATGGCCCACGCTAATGTCAACCTCAACTTCAACGCGTTCCTAGAGAAAACCAAGCTGAAAGATGATGGCAGCAACTATACAGACTGGGTCCAGAACCTGAGGATCATCCTCATAGCTGCCAAGAAAGCATATGTCTTATAAGCACCGCTAGGTGATGCACCCATCCCAGAGAACCAAGACGTTATGAAAGCTTGGCAGCAGCGTGCTAATGATTACTCCCTCATTCAGTGCGGCATACTTTACAGCTTAGAACCGGGGCTCCAAAAGCGTTTTGAGCAACACGGAGCATATGAGATGTTCGAAGAGCTGAAAATGGTTTTCCAAGCTCATGCCCGGGTCGAGAGATATGAAGTCTCCGACAAGTTCTACAGTTGTAAGATGGAGGAGAATAGTTCCGTCAGTGAGCACATACTCAAAATGTCTGGGTTGCACAACCGCTTGACTCAGCTGGGAGTTAATCTCCCGGATGACTCGGTCGTTGACAGAATCCTTCAGTCGCTCCCACCAAGCTACAAGAGCTTTGTGATGAACTTCAATATGCAGGGGATGGAAAAGACCATTCCTAAGGTATATTCAATGCTGAAATCAGCGGAGGTGGAAATCAAAAAGGAACATCAAGTGTTGATGGTCAATAAAACCACTAGTTTCAAGAAAGGCAAGGGTAATAAGAACTTCAAGAAGGACGGCAAGGGACTTGCCGCGCCCGGTAAACCAGTTGCCGGGAAGAAGCCAAAGAATGGACCCAAACCTGAGACTGAGTGCTTTTATTGCAAGGGAAAGGGACACTGGAAGCGGAACTGCCCCAAATACTTAGCGGACAAGAAGGCCGGCAACACTAAAGGTATATGTGATATACATGTAATTGATGTGTACCTTACCAGTACTCGTAGTAGCTCTTGGGTATTTGATACCGGTGCGGTTGCTCATATTTGTAACTTAAAACAGGAGCTGCGGAATAAGCGGAGACTGGCGAAGGACGAGGTGACGATGCGCGTCGGGAATGGTTCCAAGGTCGATGTGATTGCCGTCGGCACGCTACCTCTACATTTACCTACGGGATTAGTTTTAAACCTCAATAATTGTTATTTAGTGCCAGCTTTGAGCATTAACATTGTATCAGGATCTCGTTTAATGCGAGATGGTTACTCATTTAAATCCGAGAATAATGGTTATTCTATTTATATGAGAGATATGTTTTATGGTCATGCCCTGCTGGTGAATGGTTTATTCTTAATGAATCTCGAATGTGATGTTACACATATTCATAGTGTGAATACCAAAAGATGTAAGATTGATAATGATAGTCCCACATACTTGTGGCACTGCCGCCTTGGTCACATAGGTGTCAAACACATGAAGAAGCTCCATGCAGATGGACTTTTAGAGTCTCTTGATTACGAATCATTTGACACGTGTGAACCATGATGGAAAAAATGACCAAGACTCCGTTCTCCGGAACAATGGAGCGAGAAACCAACTTATTGGAAATTATACATACTGATGTGTGCGGTCCAATGGGCGTTGAGGCTCGCGGTGGCTATCGTTATGTTCTCACTCTCACTGTTGACTTAAGTAGATATGGGTATGTCTATTTGATGAAACACAAGTCTGATACCTTTGAAAAGTTCAAGGAATTTCAGAATGAGGTAGAGAATCAACATGACCAAAAGATAAAATTCTTATGATTAGATCGTGGGGGAGAATATTTAAGTCACGAATTTGGTACGCACTTAAGGAAATGTGGAATCGTTTCACAACTCACGCCGCCTGAAACACCTCAGCATAATGGTGTGTCTGAACATCGTAATCGCACTGTATTGGATATGGTGCAATCTATGATGTCACTCACTGATTTACCGCTATCATTTTGGGGATACGCTCTAGAGACAGCTACATTCACTTTAAATAGGGCACCATCTAAATCCGTTGAGACGACACCGTATGAATTATGGTTTGGGAAGAAACCTAAGCTGTCGTTTCTAAAAGTTTGGGGATGCGATGCTTATGTCAAGAAACTTCAACCTGAAAAGCTCGAACCCAAGTCGAAAAAACGCATTTTCATAGGATACCCTAAGGAAACCATTGGGTATACCTTCTACCTCAGATCTGAAGGCAAGATCTTTGCTGCCAAGAACGGATCCTTTCGGGAGAAAGAGTTTCTCTCGAAAGAAGTAAGTGTGAGGAAAGTAGAGCTTGATGAAGTACTGCCTCTTGAAACGGAAAGTAGCACGGCTCAGGAAGATGTTCCTCTGGTGCCTACACTGACTAGAGAGGAAGTTAATGATGATGATCAAGGTACTTTGGATCAAGCTCCTTTTGAACTTCGTAGGTCCACAAGGACATGTTTCGCACCAGAGTGGTACGGCAACCCTGTCGTTGAAATCATGTTGTTAGACAACGATGAACCTTGGAACTATGAAGAAGCGATGGCGGGCCCAGATTCCAACCAATGGCTTGAAGCCATGCAATCCGAGATAGGATCCATGTATGAAAACAAAGTATGGACTTTGACAGACTTGCCCGATGATCGGCGAGCGATAGAGAATAAATGGATCTTTAAGAAGAAGACAGACGCGGATGGTAATGTTACCATCTATAAGGCTCGACTTGTCGCTAAGGGTTATCGACAAGTTCAAGGGGTTGACTATGATGAGACGTTCTCACCCGTAGCGAAGCTGAAGTCCGTCCGAATTATGTTTGCAATTGCCGCATACTATGATTATGAGATATGGCAAATGGACGTCAAAACGCCACTCCTTAAAGGCTTTCTTAAGGAAGAATTGTATATGATGCAGCCAGAAGGTTTTGTCGATCCTAAGAATGCTAACAAGGTATGCAAGCTCCAGCGCTCCATCTATGGGTTGGTGCAAGCATCTCGGAGTTGGAACATTCGCTTTGATGAAATGATCAAAGCGTTTGGGTTTATGCAGACTTATGGAGAAGCCTGCGTTTACAAGAAAGTGAGTGGGAGCTCTGTAGCATTTCTCATATTATATGTGGATGACATACTTTTGATGGGAAATGATATAGAACTTTCGGACAGTATTAAGGCCTACTTGAATAAGTGTTTTTCAATGAAGGACCTTGGAGAAGCTGCTTACAAATTAGGCATCAAGATCTATAGAGATAGATCGAGACGCCTCATAGGTCTTTCACAAAGCACATACCTTGATAAGATATTGAAGAAGTTCAATATGGATCAGTCCAAGAAGGGGTTCTTGCATGTGTTGCAAGGTGTGAAATTGAGCTCAGCTCAATGTCCGACCACGGCAGAAGATAGAGAAAAGATGACTGTCGTCCCCTATGCCTCAGCCATAGGGTCTATCATGTATTCCAAGCTGTGTACCAGACCTGATGTAAACCTTGCTGTAAGTTTGGTAGGAAGGTACCAAAGTAATCCCGACATGGAACACTGGACAACGGTCAAGAATATCCTGAAGTACCTGAAAAGGACTAAGGGCATGTTTCTCGTATATGGAGGTGACGAAGAGCTCGTCGTAAAGGGTTACGTCGATGCTAGCTTCGACATAGATCTGGATGACTCCAAGTCACAAACCGAATGCGTGTTTATTTTGAATGGTGGGACAGTAAGCTAGTGCAGTTGCAAGCAAAGCGTCGTGGCGGGATCTACATGTGAAGCGGAGTACATGGCAGCCTCGGAGGCAGCACATGAAGCAATCTGGATGAAGGAGTTCATCACCGACCAAGGAGTCATACCCAATGCGTCGGGACTGATCACTCTCTTCTGTGACAACACTGGAGCTATTGCCCTTGCCAAGGAGCCCAGGTTTCACAAGAAGACCAGGTACATCAAGCGTCGCTTCAACTCCATTCGTGAAAATGTTCAAGATGGAGACATAGATATTTGTAAAGTGCGCACAGATCTTAATGTCGCAGATCCGTTGACTAAACCTCTTCCGCGAGCAAATCATGATCAACACAAGAACTCTATGGGTGTTCGATTCATCACAATGTAACTAGATTATTGACTCTAGTGCAAGTGGGAGACTGTTGGAAATATGCCCTAGAGGCAATAATAATATGGTTATTATTATATTTCCTTGCTCATGATAATTGTCTATTGTTCATGCTATAATTGTGTTATCCGGAAATCGTAATACATGTGTGAATACATAGACCACAACATGTCCCTAGTGAGCCTCTAGTTGACTAGCTCGTTGATCAACAGATAGTCATGGTTTCCTGACTATGGACATTAGATGTCATTGATAACGGGATCACATCATTAGGAGAATGATGTGATGGACAAGACCCAATACTAAGCTTAGCACAAGATCGTGTAGTTCGTCTGCTAGAGCTTTTCCAATGTCAAGTATCATTTCCTTAGACCATGAGATTGTGCAACTCCCAGATACCGTAGGAGTGCTTTGGGTGTGCCAAACGTCACAACGTAACTGGGTGGCTATAAAGTTGCACTACGGGTATCTCCGAAAGTGTTTGTTGGGTTGGCATGAATCGAGACTGGGATTTGTCACTCCGTATGACGGAGAGGTATCTCTGGGCCCACTTGGTAATGCATCATCACAATGAGATCAATGTGACCAAGTGGTTGATCACGGGATCATGCATTACAGTACGAGTAAAGTGACTTGCCGGTAACAAGATTGAACGAGGTATTGGGATACCGACGATCGAATCTTGGGCAAGTAATGTACCGATTGACAAACGGAATTGTATACGGGATTACTTGAATCCTCGACATCGTGGTTCATCCGATGAGATCATCGAGGAGCATGTGGGAGCCAACATGGGTATCCAGATCCCGCTGTTGGTTATTGACCGGAGAGTCGTCTCGGTCATGTCTGCTGTCTCCCGAACCCGTAGGGTCTACACACTTAAGGTTCGGTGACGCTAGGATTGTAGAGATATTAGTATGCGGTAATCCGAAAGTTGTTCGGAGTCCCGGATGAGATCCCGGACGTCACGAGGAGTTCCGGAATGGTCCGGAGGTAAAGATTTATATATAGGAAGTCCAGTTTCGGCCATCGGGAAAGTTTCAGGGGTAATCGATATTGTACTGGGACCACCGGAAGGGTCCCGGGGGTCCACCGGGTGGGGCCACCTATCCCGTAGGGCCCCATGGGCTGAAGTGGGAGGGGAACCAACCCCTGGTGGGCTGGTGCGCCCCCCTTGGGCCTCCCCCTGCGCCTAGGGTTGGAAACCCTAGGGGTGGGGGCGCCCCACTTGGCTTGGGGGGCAAGCCACCCCCTTGGCCGCCCCCCCCCTTGAGATGGATCTCTAGGGGGCCGGCGCCCCCCTGGACCCCTATATAAAGAGGGGGGAGGGAGGACTGCGCACCCTAGACCCTGGCGCCTCCCTCTCCCTCCCGTGACACCTCTCTCTCTCTCTCTCGCTGTGCTTGGCGAAGCCCTGCCGAGATCCCCGCTTCTTCCACCACCACGCCGTCGTGCTGCTGGATCTCCATCAACCTCTCCTTCCCCCTTGCTGGATCAAGAAGGAGGAGACGTCTTCCCCAACCGTACGTGTGTTGAACGCGGAGGTGCCGTTCGTTCGGCGCTTGGTCATCGGTGATTTGTATCATGACGAGTACGACTCCCTCAACCCCGTTCTCTTGAACGCTTCCGCTCGCGATCTACAAGGGTATGTAGATGCACTCCTCTCTCTCGTTGCTAGATGACTCCATAGATTGATCTTGGTGAAGCGTAGAAATTTTTTATTTTCTGCAACTTTCCCCAACAGTGGCATCATGAGCTAGGTCTATGCGTAGTTTCTATGCACGAGTAGAACACAAGTGGTTGTGGGCGTCGATTTTGTCAATTTACTTGCCGTTACTAGTCTTATCCTGATTCGGCGGCATCGTGGGATGAAGCGGCCCGGACCGACCTTACACGTACACTTACGTGAGACCGGTTCCACCGACCGACATGCACAAGTTGCATAAGGTGGCTAGCGGGTGTCTATCTCTCCCACTTTAGTCGGATCAGATTCGATGAAAAGGGTCCTTATGAAGGGTAAATAGAAATTGGCATATCATGTTGTGGTTTTGGCGTACGTAAGAAACATTCTTGCTAAGAAACCTATAGCAGCCACGTAAAAAAATTTGCAACAACAATTAGAGGACGTCTAACTTGTTTTTGCAGCATATTCCGTGTGATGTGATATGGCCAAAAGGATGTGATGAATGATATATGTGATGTATGAGATTGATCATGTTCTTGTAATAGGAATCACGACTTGCATGTCGATGAGTATGACAACCGGCAGGAGCCATAGGAGTTGTCTTAATTTATTTATGACCCGCGTGTCAACATAAACGTAATGTAATTACTTTACTTTATTGCTAAATCGTTAGACATAGTAGTAGAAGTAATAGAAGACGAGACAACTTCAAGAAGACACGATGATGGAGATCATGATGATGGAGATCATGGTGTCATGCCGGTCAGGACGATGATCATGGCGCCCCGAAGATGGAGATCAAAAGGAGCAAAATGATATTGGCCATAGCATGTCACTATTTGATTGCATGTGATGTTTATCATGTTTTTGCTTCTTATTTGCTTAGAACGACGATAGTAAATAAGATGATCCCTCACCATAATTTCAAGAAAGTGTTCCCCCTAACTGTCGCCGTTGCGAAAGTTTGTTGTCTCGAAGCACCACATGATGATCGGTTGTGATAGATTCTAATGTTCACATACAACGGGTGTAAGCCAGATTTACACATGCAAAAACACTTAGGTTGACTTGACGAGCCTAGCATGTACAAACATGGCCTCGGAACACAAGAGACCGAAAGGTCGAACATGAGTCGTATGGAAGATATGATCAACATGGATATGTTCACTGATGATGACTAGTCCGTCTCACGTGATGATCGGACACGGTCTAGTTGAGTCGGATCATCTATCACTTAAATGACTAGAGGTATGTCTAATCTGAGTGGGAGTTCATTAAATAATTTGATTAGATTAACTTAATTATCATGAACTTAGTCTAAAATCTTTACAATATGTCTTGTAGATCAAATGGCCCACGCTAATGTCAACCTCAACTTCAACGCATTCCTAGAGAAAACCAAGCTGAAAGATGATGGCAGCAACTATACGGACTGGGTCCGGAACCTGAGGATCATCCTCATAGCTGCCAAGAAAGCATATGTCCTAGAAGCACCGCTAGGTGATGCACCCATCCCAGAGAACCAAGACGTTATGAACGCTTGGCAGCACCGTGCTGATGATTACTCCCTCATTCCGTGCGGCATGCTTTACAGCTTAGAACCGGGGCTCCAAAAGCGTTTTGAGCAACACGGAGCATATGAGATGTTCAAAGAGCTGAAAATGGTTTTCCAAGATCATGCCCGGGTCGAGACATATGAAGTCTCCGACAAGTTCTACAGTTGTAAGATGGAGGAGAATAGTTCCGTCAGTGAACACATACTCAAAATGTCTGGGTTGCACAACCGCCTGACTCAGCTGGGAGTTAATCTCCTGGATGACGCGATCATTGACAGAATCCTTCAGTCTCTTCCACCAAGCTACAAGAGCTTTGTGATGAACTTCAATATGCAGGTGATGGGAAAGACCATTCCTGAGGTATATTCAATGCTGAAGTCAGCGGAGGTGGAAATCAAAAAGGAACATCACGTGTTGATGGTCAATAAAACCACTAGTTTCAAGAAAGGCAAGGGTAAGAAGAACTTCAAGAAGGAAGGCAAGGGAGTTGCCGCGCCCGGTAAACCAGTTGCCGGGAAGAAGCCAAAGAATGGACCCAAACCTAAGACTGAGTGCTTTTATTGCAAGGGAAAGGGACACTGGAAGCGAAACTGCCCCAAATACTTAGCAGACAAGAAGGCCGGCAACACCAAAGGTATATGTGATATACATGTTATTGATGTGTACCTTACTAGCACTCGTAGTAGCTCCTGGGTATTTGATACCGGTGCGGTTGCTCATATTTGTAACTCAAAACAGGAGCTGCGGAATAAGCGGAGACTGGTGAAGGACGAGGTGACGGTGCGCGTCGGGAATGGTTCCAAGGTCGATGTGATCGCCGTCGGCACGCTACCTCTACATTTACCTACGAGATTAGTTTTAAACCTCAATAATTGTTATTTAGTGCCAGCTTTGAGCATGAACATTGTATCAGGATCTCATTTAATGTGAGATGACTACTCATTTAAATCTGAGAATAATGGTTGTTCTATTTATATGAGAGATATGTTTTATGGTCATGTCCCGCTGGTGAATGGTTTATTCTTAATGAATCTCGAACGTGATGTTACACATATTCATAGTGTGAATACCAAAAGATGTAAGATTGATAATGATAGTCCCACATACTTGTGGCACTGCCGCCTTGGTCACATAGGTGTCAAACACATGAAGAAGCTCCATGCAGATGGACTTTTAGAGTCTCTTGATTACGAATCATTTGACACGTGCGAACCATGCCTCATGGAAAAAATGACCAAGACTCCATTCTCTGGAACAATGGAGCGAGCAACCAACTTATTGGAAATTATACATACTGATGTGTGCGGTCCAATGAGCATTGAGGCTCGCGGTGTCTATCGTTATGTTCTCACTCTCACTAATGACTTAAGTAGATATGGGTATGTCTATCTGATGAAACACGAGTCTGAGACCTTCGAAAAGTTCAAGGAATTTCAGAATGAGGTAGAGAATCAACGTGACCAAAAGATAAAATTCTTACGATCAGATCGTTGGGGAGAATATTTAAGTCACGAATTTGGTACGCACTTAAGGAAATGTGGAATTGTTTCACAACTCATGCCGCCTGGAACACCTCAGCGTAACGGTGTGTCCGAACGCCGTAATGGCACTCTATTAGATATGGTGCGATCTATGATGTCACTCACTGATTTACCGCTATCATTTTGGGGATACACTCTAGAGATAGCTACATTCACTTTAAATAGGGCACTGTCTAAATCCGTTGAGACGACACCGTATGAATTATGGTTTGCGACGAAACCTAAGCTGTCGTTTCTAAAAGTTTGGGGATGCGATGCTTATGTCAAGAAACTTCAACCTGAAAAGCTCGAAACCAAGTCGAAAAAATGTGTCTTCATAGGATACCCTAAGGTAACCATTGGGTATACCTTCTACCTCAGATCCGAAGGCAAGATCTTTGTTTCCAAGAACGGATCCTTTCTGGAGAAAGAGTTTCTCTCGAAAGAAGTAAGTAGGAGGAAAGTAGAGCTTGATGAAGTACTGCCTCTTGAAATGGAAAGTAGCGCAGCTCAGGAAGATGTTCCTGTGGTGCCTGCACCGACTAGAGAGGAAGTTAATGATGATGATCAAGGTACTTCGGATCAAGCTCCTACTGAACTTCGTAGGTCAACAAGGACACATTCCGCACCAGAGTGGTACGGCAACCCTGTCCTAGAAATCATGTTGTTAGACATCGGTGAACCTTCGAACTATGAAGAAGTGATGGCGGGCCCAGATTCCAACAAATGGCTTGAAGCCATGCAATCCGAGTTAGGATCCATGTATGAAAACAAAGTATGGACTTTGACAGACTTGCCCGATGATCGGCGAGTGATAGAGAATAAATCGATCTTTAAGAAGAAGACGGACGCGGATGGTAATGTTACCATCTATAAGGCTCGACTTGTCGCTAAGGGTTATTGACAAGTTCAAGGGGTTGACTACGATGAGACCTTCTCACCCGTAGCGAAGCTGAAGTCCGTCCGAATTATGTTAGCAATTGCCGCATACTATGATTATGAGATATGGCAAATGGACGTTAAAACGGCATTTCTTAACGGCTTTCTTAAGGAAGAATTGTATATGATGCAGCCGGAAGGTTTTGTCAACCCTAAGAATGCTAACAAGGTATGCAAGCTCTAGCGCTCCATCTATGGGCTGGTGCAAGCATCTCGGAGTTGGAACATTCGCTTTAATGAAATGATCAAAGTGTTTGGGTTTATGCAGACTTATGGAGAAGCCTGCGTTGACAAGAAAGTGAGTGGGAGCTCTGTAGCATTTCTCATATTATATGTGGATGACATACTTTTGATGGGAAATGATATAGAACTTTTGGACAGTATTAGGGCCTACTTGAATAAGTGTTTTTCAATGAAGGACCTTGGAGAAGCTGCTTACATATTAGGCATCAAGATGTATAGAAATAGATCGAGACGCCTCATAGGTCTTTCACAAAGCACATACGTTGATAAGATATTGAAGAAGTTCAATATGGATCATTCCAAGAAGGGGTTCTTGCCTGTGTTGCAAGGTGTGAAATTGAGCTCAGCTCAATGTCCGACCACGGCAGAAGATAGAGGAAAGATGAGTGTCGTCCCCTATGCCTCAGCCATAGGGTCTATCATGTATGCCATGCTGTGTACCAGACCTGATGTAAACCTTGCCGTAAGTTTGGTAGGAAGGTACCAAAGTAATCCCGGCATGGTACACTGGACATCGGTCAAGAATATCCTGAAGTACCTGAAAAGGACTAAGGACATGTTTCTCGTATATGGAGGTGACGAAGAGCTCGTTGTAAAGGGTTACGTCGATGCTAGCTTCGACACAGATCTGGATGACTCCAAGTCACAAACCGAATACGTGTTTATTTTGAATGGTGGGGCAGTAAGTTGGCGCAGTTGCAAGCAAAGCGTCGTGGCGGGATCTACATGTGAAGCGGAGTACATGGCAGCCTCGAAGGCAGCACATGAAGCAATCTGGATGAAGGAGTTCATCACGGACCAAGGAGTCATACGTCGGGGCCGATGACTCTCTTCTATGACAACACTGGAGCCATTGCCCTTGCCAAGGAGCCCAGGTTTCACAAGAAGACCAGGCACATCAAGCGTCGCTTCAACTCCATTCGTGAAAATTTTCAAGATGGAGACATAGATACATACGGATCTGAATGTCGCAGATCCGTTGACTAAACCTCTTCCGCGAGCAAAACAAGATCAACACCAGAACTCTATGGGTGTTCGATTCATCACAATGTAACTAGACCATTGACTCTAGTGCAAGTGGGAGACTGTTGGAAATATGCCCTAGAGGCAATAATAAAATGGTTATTATTATATTTCCTTGTTCATGATAATTTTCTATTGTTCATGCTATAATTGTGTTATCCGGAAATCGTAATACATGTGTGAATACATAGACCACAACATGTCCCTAGTGAGCCTCTAGTTGACTAGCTCGTTGATCAACAGATAGTCATGGTTTCCTGACTATGGACATTAGATGTCATTGATAACGGGATCACATCATTAGGAAAATGATGTGATGGACAAGACCCAATCCTAAGCATAGCACAAGATCGTGTAGTTCATTTGCTAGAGCTTTTCCAATGTCAAGTATCATTTCCTTAGACCATGAGATTGTGCAACTCCCGGATACCGTTGGAGTGCTTTGGGTGTGCCAAACGTCACAACGTAACTGGGTGGCTATAAAGGTGAACTATGGGTATCTCGGAAAGTGTTTGTTGGGTTGGCACGAATCGAGACTGGGATTTGTCACTCCGTATGACGGAGAGGTATCTCTAGGACCACTCGGTAATGCATCATCATAATGAGCTCAATGTGACCAAGTGGTTGATCACGGGATCATGCGTTCCAGTACGAGTAAAGTGACATGCCGGTAACGAGATTGAACGAGGCATTGGGATACCGACGATCGAATCTCGGGCAAGTAACGTATCGATTGACAAAGGGAATTGTATATGGGAATACTTGAATCCTCGACATCGTAGTTCATCCGATGAGATCATCGAGGAGCATGTGGGAGCCAACATGGGTGTCTAGATCCCGCTGTTGGTTATTGACGAGAGAGTCGTCTCGGTCATGTCTGCGTGTCTCCCGAACCCGTAGGGTCTAAACACTTAAGGTTCGGTGACGCTAGGGTTGTAGAGATATTAGTATGCGGTAACCTGAAAGTTGTTCAGAGTCCCGGATGAGATCCCGACATCACAATGAGTTCCGAAATGGTCCGGAGGTAAATATTTATATATAGGAAGTCCAGTTTTGGCCATCGGCAAAGTTTTGGGAGTAATCGATATTGTGCCGGGACCACTGGAAGGGTCCCGGGGGTCCACCGGGTGGGGCCACCTATCCCGGAGGGCCCCATGGGCTAAAGTGGGAGGGGAACCAGCCCCTGGTGGGCTGGTTCGCCCCCCTTGGGCCTCCCCCTGCGCCTAGGGTTGGAAACCCTAGGGGTGGGGGGCGCCCCACTTGGCTTGGGGGGGAAGCCACCTCCCTTGGCCGCCGCCCCCACCCCCTTGAGATGGATCTCTAGGGGGCCGGCGCCCCCCTAGAACCCTATATAAAGAGGGGGGAGGGAGGGCTGCGCACCCTAGCCCCTGGCGCCTCCCTCTCCCTCCCGTGACACCTCTCCCTCTCGCTGAGCTTGGCGAAGCCCTGCCGAGATCACCGCTGCTTCCACCACCACACCGTCGTGCTACTGGATCTCCATCAACCTCTCCTTCCCCCTTGCTGGATCAAGAAGGAGGAGACGTCTTCCCAACCGTACGTGTGTTGAACGCGGAGGTGCTGTCCGTTCGGCACTAGGATCTTCGATGATTTGGATCACGACGAGTACGACTCCCCCAACCCCGTTCTCTTGAATGCTTCCGCTCGCGATCTACAAGGGTATGTAGATGCACTCCTCTCTCTCATTGATAGATGACTCCATAGATTGATCTTGGTGAAGCATAGAAAATTTTATTTTCTGCAACGTTCCCCAACAGTGGCCGGACCCCCAAGCCAAGTGGGGCGCCCCTCACCCCTAGGGTTTCCAACCCTAGGCGCAGGGGGAGGCCCAAGGGGGTGCACCAGCCCACCAGGGGCTGGTTCCCCTCCCACTTTAGCCCATGGGGCCCTCCGGGATAGGTGGCCCCACCCGGTGGACCCCCGGGACCCTTCCGGTGGTCCCGGTACAATACCGATTACCCCCGAAACTTTCCCGATGGCCGAAACTGGACTTCCTATATATAAATCTTTACCTCCGGACCATTCTAAAACTCCTGGTAACGTCCGGGATCTCATCCGGGACTCCGAAGAACTTTCGGGTTACCGCATACTAATATCTCTACAACCCTAGCGTCATCGAACCTTAAGTGTGTAGACCCTACGGGTTCGGGAGACACGCAGACATGACCGAGATGACTCTCCGGTCAACAACCAACAACGGGATCTAGATACCCATGTTGGCTCCCACATGCTCCTCGATGATCTCATCGGATGAACCACGATGTCGAGGATTCAAGTAATCCCATATACAATTCCCTTTGTCAATCGGTACGTTACTTGCCCGAGATTCGATCGTCGGTATCATGATACCTCATTCAATCTCGTTACCAGCAAGTCACTTTACTCATACCGTAATGCATGATCCCTCGATCAACCACTTGGTCACATTGAGCTCATTATGATGATGCATTACCGAGTGGGCCCAAGGATACCTCTCCGTCATAGGGACTGACAAATCCCAGTCTCGATTCGTGCCAACCCAACAGACACTTTCGGAGATACCCGTAGTGCACCTTTATAGCCACCTAGTTACGTTGTGACGTTTGGCACACCCAAAGCACTCCTACGGTATCCGGGAGTTGCACAATCTCATGGTCTAAGTAAATGATACTTGACATCGGAAAAGCTCTAGCAGACGAACTACACGATCTTGTGATAAACTTAGGATTGGGTCTTGTCCATCACATCATTCTCCTAATGATGTGATCCCGTTATCAATGACATCTAATGTCCATAGTTAGGAAACCATGACTATTTGTTGATCAACGAGCTAGTCAACTAGAGGCTCACTAGGGACATGTTGTGGTCTATGTATTCACACATGTATTACAATTTCCGGATAACACAATTAAAGTATGAACAATAGACAATTATCATGAACAAGGAAATATAATAATAACCATTTTGTTATTGCCTCTAGGGCATATTTCCAATAGTCTCCCACTTGCACTAGAGTCAATAATCTAGTTACATTGTGATGAATCAAACACCCATAGAGTTCGGGTGTTGATCATGTTTTGCTCGCGGAAGAGGTTTAGTCAACGGATCTGCGACATTCAGATCTGTGTGCACTTTACAAATATCTATGTCTCCATCTTGAACATTTTCACGAATGGAGTTGAAGCGACGCTTGATGTGCCTTTTTGATTTCCACCTTCGCTTATTTCAGCATTGAATATACCTCAGGAATGGTCTTTTCCATCCCCTTCATATTGAAGTTCATCACAAAGCTCTTGTAGCTCGGTGGGAGCGACTGAAGGATTCTGTCAACAACCGCGTCATCCGGGAGATTAACTCCCAGCTGAGTCAAGCGGTTGTGCAACCCAGACATTCTGAGTATGTGTTCGCTGGCGGAACTATTCTCCTCCATCTTACAACTGTAGAACTTGTCGGAGACTTCATATCTCTCGACCCGGGCATGAGCTTGGAAAACCATTTTCAGCTCTTCGAACATCTCATATGCTCCGTGTTGCTCAAAATGCTTTTGGAGCCCCGGTTCTAAGCTGTAAAGCATGCCACACTGAACGAGGGAGTAATCATTAGCACGCTGCTGCCAAGCGTTCATAACGTCTTGGTTCTCTGGGATGGGTGCATAACCTAGCGGTGCTTCAAGGACATATTGTTTCATGGCAGCTATGAGGATGATCCTCAAGTTCTGGACCCAGTGCGTATAGTTGCTACCATCGTCTTTCAGCTTGGTTTTCTCTAGGAACGCGTTGAAGTTGAGGTTGACATTAGCGTGGGCCATTTGATCTACAAGACATATTGTAAAGATTTTAGACTAAGTTCATGATAATTAAGTTCATCTAATCAAATTATTTAATGAACTCCCACTCAGATTAGACATCCCTCTAGTCATCTAAGTGATACATGATCCGAGTCAACTAGACCGTGTCCGATCATCACGTGAGACGGACTAGTCATCATCGGTGAACATATCCATGTTGATCGTATCTTCCATACGACTCATGTTCGACCTTTCGGTCTCTTGTGTTCCGAGGCCATGTCTGTACATGCTGGGCTCGTCAAGTCAACCTAAGTGTTTTTGCATGTGTAAATTTGGCTTACACCCGTTGTATGTGAACGTTAGAATCTATCACACCCGATCATCACGTGGTGCTTCGAGACAACAAACTTTCGCAACGGCGCACAGTGAGGGGGAACACTTTCTTGAAATTATTATGAGGGATCATCTTATTTACTATTGTCGTACTAAGCAAATAAGAAGCAAAACATGATAAACATCACATGCAATCAAATAGTGACATGATATGGCCAATATCATTTGCTCCTTTTGATCTCCATCTTCGGGGCGCCATGATCATCGTTGTCACCGGCATGACACCATGATCTCCATCATCAAGATCTCCATCATCGTGTCTTCATGAAGTTGCCTCGTCATCTATTACTTCTACTACTATGGCTAACGGTTTAGCAATAAAGTAAAGTAATTACATGACGTTTATGTTGACACGCAGGTCATAAATAAATTAAGACAACTCCTATGGCTCCTGCCGGTTGTCATACTCATCGACATGCAAGTCGTGATTCCTATTACAAGAACATGATCAATCTCATACATCACATATATCATTCATCACATCCTTTTGGCCATATCACATCACACGACATATGCTACAAAAACAAGTTAGACGACCTCTAATTGTTGTTGCAAATTTTTACGTGGCTGCTATAGGTTTCTTAGCAAGAACGTTTCTTACCTACGCCAAAACCACAACGTGATATGCCAATTTCTATTTACCCTTCATAAGGACCCTTTTCATCGAATCCGATCCGACTAAAGTGGGATAGACAGACACACGCTAGCCACCTTATGCAACTAGTGCATGTCAATCAATGGAACCTGTCTCACGTAAGCGTACGTGTAAGGTCGGTCCGGGCCGCTTCATCCCACGATGCCGCCGAATCAAGATAAGACTAGTAACGGCAAGTAAATTGGTAAAATCGATGCCCATAACATCTTGTGTTCTACTCGTGCATAGAAACTACACATAGACCTAGCTCATGATGCCACTGTTGGAGAACGTTGCAGAAAATAAAAAAATTCTACGCTTCACCAAGATCAACCTTTGGAGTCATCTATCAACGAAAGAGAGGAGTGCATCTACATACCCTTGTAGATCGCGAGTGGAAGTGTTCAAGAGAACGGGGTTGAGGGAGTCGTACTCGTCGAGATCCAAATCACCGAAGATCCTAGTACCGAACGGACAGCACCTCCGCGTTCAACACACGTACAATTGGGAAGACGTCTCCTCCTTCTTGATCCAGCAAGGGGGAAGGAGAGGTTGATGGAGATCCAGCAGCACAACGGCGTGGTGGTGGAAGCAGCGGTGATCTCGGCAGGGCTTCGCTAAGCTCAGCGAGAGGGAGAGGTGTCACGGGAGGGAGAGGGAGGCCCCAGGGGCTAGGGTGCGCAGCTCTCCCTCCCCCCTCTTTATATAGGGGTCCAGGGGGGCTCCGGCCCCCTAGAGATCCATCTCAAGGGGGGGGGGGCCAAGGGGTGGCTTGCCCCCCAAGCCAAGTGGGGCGCCCCCCACCCCTAGAGTTTCCAACCCTAGGCGCAGGGGGAGGCCCAAGGGGGGTGCACCAGCCCACCAGGGGCTGGTTCCCCTCCCACTTCAGCCCATGGGGCCCTTCGGGATAGGTGGCCCCACCCGGTGGACTCCCGGGACCCTTCCGGTGGTCCCGGTACAATACCAATTACCCCCGAAACTTTCCCGACGGCCAAAACTGGACTTCCTATATATAAATCTTTACCTCCGGACCATTCCGGAACTCCTCGTGATGTCCGGGATCTCATCCGGGACTCCTTAAAACTTTCGGGTTACTGCATACTAATATCTCTACTACCCTAGCGTCACCGAACCTTAAGTGTGTAGACCCTACGGGTTCGGGAGACACGCAGACAAGACCGAGACGACTCTCCGATCAATAAGCAACAGCAGGATCTCGATACCCATGTTGGCTCCCACATGCTCCTCGATGATCTCATCGGATGAACAACATTGTCGAGGATTCAAGTAATCTCGTATACAATTCCCTTTGTCAATCGATACGTTACTTGCCCGAGATTCGATCGTTGGTATCCCAATACCTCGTTCAATCTCGTTACCGGCAAGTCACATTACTCATACTGTAATGCATGATCCCGTGATCAACCACTTGGTCAAATTGAGCTCATTATGGTGATGCATTACCGAGTGGGCCCAGAGATACCTCTCCGTCGTACGGAGTGACAAATCCCAGTCTCGATTCGTGCCAACCCAATAGACACTTTCGGAGATACCCGTAGTGCACCTTTATAGCCACCCAGTTACGTTGTGACGTTTGGCACACCCAAAGCACTCCTACGGTATATGGGAGTTGCACAATCTCATGGTCTAAGGAAATGATACTTGACATTGGAAAAGCTCTAGCAAATGAACTACACGATCTTGTGCTATGCTTAGGATTGGGTCTTGTCCATCACATCATTCTCCTAATGATGTGATCCCATTATCAATGACATCTAATGTCCATAGTCAGGAAACCACGACTATTTGTTGATCAACGAGCTAGTCAAATAGAGGCTCACTAGGGACATGTTATGGTCTATGTATTCACACATGTATTACGATTTCCGGATAACACAATTATAGCATGAACAATAGATAATTATCATGAACAAGGAAATATAATAATAACCATTTTATTATAGCTTCTAGGGCATATTCCCAACAGTCTCCCACTTGCAATAGAGTCAATAATCGAGTTACATTGTGATGAATCGAACACCCATAGAGTTCTGGTGTTGATCATGTTTTGCTCGCGGAAGAGGTTTAGTCAACGGATCTGCGACATTCAGATCTATGTGCACTTTACAAATATCAATGTCTCCATCTTGAACATTTTCAAGAATGGAGTTGAAGCGACGCTTGATGTGCCTGGTCTTCTTGTGAAACCTGGGCTCCTTGGCAAGGGCAATAGCTCCAGTGTTGTCACACAAGAGAGTGATCGGCCCCGACGCATTGGGTATGACTCCTAGGTCGGTGATGAACTCCTTCATCTAGATTGCTTCATGCGCTGCCTTCGAGGCTGCCATGTACTCCGCTTCACATGTAGATCCCGCCACGACGCTTTGCTTGAAACTGCACCAGCTTACTGCCCCACAATTCAAAATAAACACGTATCCGGTTTGTGACTTGGAGTCATCCAGATATGTGTCGAAGCTAGCGTTGACGTAACCCTTTACGACGAGCTCTTCATCACCTCCATATACGAGAAACATGTCCTTAGTCCTTTTCAGGTACTTCAGGATATTCTTGACCGTTGTTCAGTGTTCCATGCCGGGATTACTTTGGTACCTTCCTACCAAACTTACGGCAAGGTTTACATCATGTCTGGTACACAACATGGCATACATGATAGACCCTATGGCTGAGGCATAGGGGACGACACTCATCTTTTCTCTATCTTCTGCCGCGGTCGGACATTGAGCTGAGCTCAATTTCACACCTTGCAACACATGCAAGAACCCCTTCTTGGAATGATCTATATTGAACTTCTTCAATATCTTATCAAGGTATGTGCTTTGTGAAAGACCTATGAGGCATCTCGATCTATCTATATAGATCTTGATGCCTAATTTGTAAGCAGCTTCTCCAAGGTCCTTCATTGAAAAACACTTATTCAAGTAGGCCTTGATACTGTCCAAAAGTTCTATATCATTTCCCATCAAAAGTATGTCATCCACATATAATATGAGAAATGCTACAGAGCTCCCACTCACTTTCTTGTAAACGCAGGCTTCTCCATAAGTCTGCATAAACCCAAACGCTTTGATCATTTCATCAAAGCGAATGTTCCAACTCCGAGATGCTTGCACCAGCCCATAGATGGAGCGCTGGAGCTTGCATACCTTGTTAGCATTCCTAGGATCGACAAAACCTTCCGTCTGCATCATATACAATTCTTCCTTAAGAAGGCCGTTAAGGAATGCCGTTTTGACGTCCATTTTACATATCTCATAATCATAGTATGCGGCAATTGCTAACATAATTCGGACGGACTTCAGCTTCGCTACGGGTGAGAAGGTCTCATCATAGTCAACCCCTTGAACTTGTCGATAACCCTTAGCAACAAGTCGAGCCTTATAGATGGTAACATTACCATCCGCGTCTGTCTTCTTAAAGATCCATTTATTCTCTATCGCTCGCCGATCATCGGGCAAGTCTGTCAAAGTCCATACTTTGTTTTCATACATGGATCCTATCGCGGATTGCATGGCTTCAAGCCATTTGTTGGAATCTGGGCCCGCCATTGCTTCTTCATAGTTCGAAGATTCACCGTTGTCTAACAACATGATTTCTAGGACAGGGTTGCCGTACCACTCTGGTGCGAAACGTGTCCTTGTGGACCTACGAAGTTCAGTAGGAGCTTGATCCGAAGTACCTTGATCATCATCATTAACTTCCTCTCTAGTGGGTGCAGGCACCACAGGAACATCTTCCTGAGCTGCGCTACTTTCTGTTTCAAGAGGCAGTACTTCATCAAGCTCTACTTTCCTCCCACTTACTTGTTTCGAGAGAAACTCTTTCTCCAGAAAGGATCCGTTCTTGGCAACAAAGATCTTGCCTTCGGATCTGAGGTAGAAGGTATACCCAATGGTTTCCTTAGGGTATCCTATGAAGACGCATTTTTCCGACTTGGGTTCGAGCTTTTCATGTTCAAGTTTCTTGACATAAGCATTGCATCCCCAAACTTTTAGAAACGATAGCTTAGGTTTCTTCCCAAACCATAATTCATACGGTGTCATCTCAACGGATTTAGATGGTGCCCTATTTAAAGTGAATGTAGCTGTTTCTAGAGTGTATCCCCAAAATGATAGCGATAAATCAGTGAGTGACATCATAGATCGCACCGTATCCAATAGAGTGCGATTACGACGTTCGGACACACCGTTACACTCAGGTGTTCCAGGCGCCATGAGTTGTGAAACGATTCCACATTTCCTTAAGTGCGTACCAAATTCGTGACTTAAATATTGTCCCCCACGATCTGATCGTAAGAATTTTATCTTTCGGTCACGTTGATTCTCTACCTCATTCTGAAATTCCTTGAACTTTTCAAAGGTCTCAGACTTGTGTTTCATCAAATAGACATACCCATATCTACTTAAGTCATCAGTGAGAGTGAGAACATAACGATAGCCACCGCGAGCCTCAATGCTCATTGGACCGCACACATCAGTATGTATAATTTCCAATAAGTTGGTTGCTCGCTCCATTGTTCCAGAGAACGGAGTCTTGGTCATTTTTTTCATGAGGCATGGTTCGTACGTGTCAAATGATTCATAATCAAGAGACTCTAAAAGTCCATCTGCATGGAGCTTCTTCATGCGTTTGACACCTATGTGACCAAGGCGGTAGTGCCACAAGTATGTGGGACTATCATTATCAATCTTACATCTTTTGGTATTCACACTATGAATATGTGTAACATCACGTTCGAGATTCATTAAGAATAAACCATTCACCAGTGGGGCATGACCATAAAACATATCTCTTATATAAATAGAACAACCATTATTCTCGAATTTAAATGAGTAGCCATCTCGCATTAAACGAGATCCTGATACTATGTTCATGCTCAAAGCTGGCACTAAATAACAATTATTGAGGCTTAAAACTAATCCCGTAGGTAAATGTCGAGGAAGCGTGTCAGTCGGTGGAACCTGTCTCACGTAAGCGTACGTGTAAGGTCGGTCCGGGCCGCTTCATCCCATGATGCCGCCGAATAAAGATAAGACTAGTAATGGCAAATAAATTGGCAAAATCGACATCCACAACATCTTGTGTTCTACTCATGCATAGAAACTACGCATGGACCTAGCTCTGATACCACTGTTGAAGAACGTTGTAGAAAATAAAAAAATTCTACGCTTCACAAAGATCAATCTATGGAGTCATCTATCAATGAGAGAGAAGAGTGCATCTACATACCCTTGTAGATCGCGAGCGGAAGCATTCAAGAGAACGGGGTAACGGGGTTGAGGGAGTCGTAATCGTCGGGATCCAAATCACCAAAGATCCTAGTGCCGAACGGACAGCACCTCCGCGTTCAACACATGTACGGTTGGGAAGACGTCTCCTCCTTCTTGATCTAGCAAGGGGGAAGGAGAGGTTGATGGAGATCCAGCAGAACGACGGCGTGGTGGTGGAAGCAGCGGTGATCTCGGCAGGGCTTCGCCAAGCTCAGCAAGAGGGAGAGGTGTCACGGGAGGGAGAGGGAGGCGCCAGGGGCTAGGGTGCGCAGCCCTCCCTCCCGCCCTCTTTATATAGGGGTCCAGGGGGGCGTCGGCCCCCTAGAGATCCATCTCAAGGGGGGGCGGCGGCGGCCAAGGGGGGTGGCTTGCCCCCAAGCCAAGTGGGGCGCCCCCACCCCTAGGGTTTCCAACCCTAGGCGCAGGGGGAGGCCCAAGGGGGGCACACCACCCAACCAGGGGCTGGTTCCCCTCCCACTTTAGCCCATGGGGCCCTCCGGGATAGGTGGCCCCGCCCGGTGGACCCCCGGGACCCTTCCGGTGGTCCCGGTACAATACCGATTACTCCCGAAACTTTCCCGATGGCCGAAATTGGACTTCCTATATATAAATCTTTACCTCTGGACCATTTCGGAACTCCTTGTGACGTCCGAGATCTCATCTGGGACTCCGAACAACTTTCGGGTTACCGCATACTAATATCTCTACAACCCTAGCATCACCAAACCTTAAGTGTGTAGACCCTACGGGTTCGGGAGACACGCAGACATGACCGAGACGACTCTCCGATCAATAACCAGGATCAGGATCTGGATACCCATGTTGGCTCCCACATGCTCCTCGATGATCTCATCGGATGAACCACGATGTCGAGGATTCAAGTTATCCCGTATACAATTCCCTTTGTCAATCGGTACGTTACTTGCCCGAGATTCGGTCGTCGGTATCCCAATACCTGGTTCAATCTCGTTACCGGCATGTCACTTTACTTGTACTGTAACGCATGATCCCGTGATCAACCACTTGGTCACATTGAGCTCATTATGATGATGCATTATCGAGTGGGCCTAGAGATACCTCTCCGTCATACAGAGTGACAAATCCCAGTCTCGATTCGTGCCAACCCAACAGACACTTTTGGAGATACCCGTAGTGCACCTTTATAGCCACCCAGTTATGTTGTGACGTTTGGCACACCCAAAGCACTCCTACGGTATCCGGGAGTTGCACAATCGCATGGTCTAAGGAAGTGATACTTAACATTGGAAAAGCTCTAGCAGACGAACTACACGTTCTTGTGCTGTGCTTAGGATTGCGTCTTGTCCATCACATCATTCTCCTAATGATGTGATCCCGTTATCAATGACATCTAATGTCCATAGTCAGGAAACCATGACTATCTGTTAATCAACGAGCTAGTCAACTAGAGGCTCACTAGGGACATGTTGTGGTCTATGTATTCACATATGTATTATGATTTCCGGATAACACAATTATAGCATGAACAATAGACAATTATCATGAACAAGGAAATATAATAATAACCATTTTATTATTGCCTCTAGGGCATATTTCCAGCAGTGTGTTGGGGAACGTAGCAGAATTGCAAAATTTTCTACGCATCACCAAGATCAATCTATGGAGTTATCTAGTAACGAGGGAGAGGGGAGTGCATCTACATACCCTTGTAGATCGCGATGCGGAAGCGTTACAAGAATGCGGATGAACGAGTCGTACTCGTAGCGATTCATATCGTGGTTCATTCCGATCTAAGCACCGAACAACGGCGCCTCCGCGTTCAACACACGTGCATCCCGGTGATGTCTCCCACGCCTTGATCCAGCAAGGGGAGAAGGAGAGGTTGGGGAAGACTCCGTCCAGCAGCAGCACGACGGCGTGGTGGTGGTGGAGGAGCACGGGACTCAAGCAGGGCTTCACCAAGCACTACGAGAGACGAGGGGGGAGAGAGGTACGGCTGTGCCTAGGAGAGAATAACTCATCTGTTGGGCGGCCCCTAGACCTCAAATATATATAGGGGGGAGGGGGCTGCGTCCCCTCTAGGGTTCCCACCCAAAGGGGTGCGGCAGCCCCATATCCCATCTAGGGTGGCGGCCAAAGGGGGAGAGGGGAGGCGCACCTGGGGTGGGCCTTAGGGCCCATCTGCCCTAGGGTTTGCCCCCTCTTCTCTTGAGGCGCCTTGGGCCTTGGTGGGGGGTGCCCCAGCCCACCTAGGGACTGGTCCCTTCCCACTATTGGCCCACACAAGCCTCTGGGGCTGGTGGCCCCTCCCGGTGGACCCCGGGACCCTTCCGGTGGTCCCGGTACATTACCGGTGATGCCCAGAACACTTCCGGTGGCCAAATCTTCACTTCCTATATATCAATCTTTACCTCCGAACCATTCCGGAACTCCTCGTGGCGTCCGGGATCTCATCCGGGACTCCGAACAACATTCGGTAATCGCGTACATACTTTCCCTATAACCCTAGCGTCATCGAACCTTAAGTGTGTAGACCCTACGGGCTCGGGAGTCATGCAGACATGGCCGAGACAATCTCCGGTCAATAACCAATAGCGGGATCTAGATACCCATGTTGGATCCCACATGCTCCACGATGATCTCATCGGATGAACCATGATGTCAAGGATTCAGTAAATCCCGTATACAATTCCCTTTGTCTACCGGTATATTACTTGCCCGAGATTCGATCGTCGGTATCCCGATACCTTGTTCAATCTCGTTACCGGCAAGTCTCTTTACTCGTTCCGTAACACATAATTCCGTGATCAACTCCTTGATCACATTGTTCACATTATGATGATGTCCTACCGAGTGGCTCAGAGATACCTCTCCGTCACACGGAGTGACAAATCCCAGTCTTGATTCGTGCCAACCCAGCAGACACTTTTGGAGATACCTGTAGTGCACCTTTATAGCCACCCAGTTACGTTGTGACGTTTGGTACACCCAAAGCATTCCTACGGTATCCGAGAGTTGCACAATCTCATGGTCTAAGGAAATGATACTTGACATTAGAAAAGCTTTAGCATACGAACTACACGATCTTATGCTAGGCTTAGGATTGGGTCTTGTCCATCACATCATTCTCCTAATGATGTGATCCCGTTATCAACCACATCCAATGTCCATGGTCAGGAAACCGTAACCATCTATTGATCAACGAGCTATTCAACTAGAGGCTTAGTAGGGACATGGTGTTGTCTATGTATCCACACATGTATCTGAGTTTCCTATCAATACAATTCTAGCATGGATAATAAATGATTATCATGAACAAGGAAATATAATAATAATAACTAATTTATTATTGCCTCTAGGGCATATTTCCAACAGTCTCCCACTTGCACTAGAGTCAATAATCTAGTTCACATCGTTATGTGATTAACACTCCAGGTCACATCGCCATGTGACTAACACCCAAAGAGTTTACTAGAGTCAATAATCTAGTTCACATTACCATGTGATTAACACTCAATGAGTTCTGGGTTTGATCATGTTATGCTTGTGAGAGATGTTATAGTCAACGGGTCTGCAACAATCAGATCCGCATGTACTTCACAAAACTTTATGTCATATCGTAGATGCTGCTACCACGTTCCACTTGGAGATATTCCAAATGGTTGCTCCATTATACATATCCGATTTTTCTACTCATAGTCATCCGGATAGGTGTTAAAGCTTGCATCGACGTAACTCTTAACGTCGAACTCTTTATCACCTCCATAACCGAGAAATATTTCCTTATTCCTCTAAGGATAATTTTGACCACTGTCCAGTTATCCACTCCTGGATCACCTTTGTTCCCTCTTGCCAAACATGTGGCAAGGCACAAATCAGGTGCGGTACTCAGCATGGCATACCGTATAGAGCCTATGAAAAAAGCATAGGGGACGACCTTCGTCCTTCCTCTTTCTTCTGCCGTGATCAAGCTTTGAGTCTTACTCAACTTCACACCTTACAACTCAGGTAAGAATTGAAGGAAATATGCCCTAGAGGCAATAATAAAGTTATTATTTATTTCCTTATATCATGATAAATGTTTATTATTCATGCTAGAATTGTATTAACCGGAAACATAATACTTGTGTGAATACATAGACAAACAAAGTGTCACTAGTATGCCTCTACTTGACTAGCTCGTTAATCGAAGATGGTTATGTTTCCTAACCATAAACAAAAGAGTTGTTATTTGATTAACGGGATCACATCATTAGGAGAATGATGTGATTGACTTGACCCATTCCGTTAGCTTAGCACTCGATCGTTTAGTATGTTGATATTGCTTTCTTCATGACTTATACATGTTCCTATAACTATGAGATTATGCCACTCCCGTTTAGCGGAGGAACACTTTGGGTGCTACTAAACGTCACAACGTAACTGGGTGATTATAAAGGAGTACTACAGGTGTCTCCAAAAGTACATGTTGGGTTGGCATATTTCAAGATTAGGTTTTGTCACTCCGATTGTCGGAGAGGTATCTCTGGGCCCTCTCGGTAATGCACATCACTCAAAGCCTTGCAAGCATTGCAACTAATGAGTTAGTTGCAGGATGATGTATTACAGAACGAGTAAAGAGACTTGCCGGTAACGATATTGAACTAGGTATTGGAATACCGACGATCGAATCTCGGGCAAGTAACATACCGATGACAAAGGGAACAACGTATGTTGTTATGCGGTCTGACCGATAAAGATCTTCATAGAATATGTAGGAGCCAATATGGCCATCCAGGTCCCACTATTGGTTATTGACCAGAGACGTGTCTCGGTCATGTCTACATTGTTCTCGAACCCGTAGGGTCCGCACGCTTAAGGTTACGATGACAGTTATATTATGAGTTTATGCATTTTGATGTACCGAAGGTTGTTCAGAGTCCCGGATGCGATCACGGACATGACGAGGAGTCTCGAAATGGTCGAGACATAAAGATTGATATATTGGAAGCCTATGTTTGGATATCGGAAGTGTTCCGGGTGAAATCGGGATTTTACCGGAGTACCGGGAGGTTACCGGAACCCCCTGGGAGCTATATGGGCTATGATGGGCCTTAGTGGAAAAGAGAAGAGGCAGCCCCTCATGGGCCGCGCGCCCCTCCCCTCCCTTGGTCCGAATAGGACAAGGAGAGGGGGCCGTCCCCTCTCTCTCTTTCCCCCCTCTGCGAATCCTATTCCAACTAGGATTGGGGGGGGAATCCTACTCCCAGAGGGAGTAGGACTCTCCTGGCGCGCCCTCCTTGGCCGGCCAGCCTCCCCCCTTTAGTCCTTTATATACGGAGGCAGGGGCACCCCAGAGATACACAAGTTGACCCACGTGATCATATTCTTAGCCGTGTGCGGTGCCCCCTTCCACCATAGTCCTCGATAATATTGTAGCAGAGTTTAGGCGAAGCCCTGCTGCAGTAGTACATGAAGATCGTCACCACGCCGTCGTGCTGATGGAACTCTTCCCTGACACTTTGCTGGATCGGAGTCCGGGGATCGTCATCGAGCTGAACGGGTGCTAAAACTCGGAAGTGCCGTAGTTTTGGTGCTTGATCGGTCGGGCCGTGAAGACGTACGACTACATCAACCAAACGCTTCCGTTGTCGATCTATAAGGTACATAGATCATACTCTCCCCTCTCGTTGCTATGCATCACTATGATCTTGCGTGAGCGTAGGAATTTTTTTTGAAATTACTACGTAACCCATCAGTGGCATCCGAGCCTAGGTTTTATATGTTGATGTTATATGCATGAGTAGAACACAAGTGAGTTGTGGGCGATATAAGTCATACTACTTACCAGCATGTCATACATTGGTTCGGCGGTATTGTTGGACGAAGCGTCCCGGACCGACATTACGCGTATGCTTACGCGAGACCAGTTCTCCCGACGTGCTTTGCACAAAGGTGGCTAGCGGGTGACAGTTTCTCCAACTTTAGTTGAACCGAGTGTGGCTACGCCCGGTCCTTGCGAAGGTTAAAACAACACCAACTTGACAAACTATTGTTGTGGTTTTGATGCGTAGGTAAGATTGGTTCTTGCTTAAGCCCGTAGCAGCCACGTAAAACTTGCAACAACAAAGTAGAGGACGTCTAACTTGTTTTTGCAGGGCATGTTGTGATGTAATATGGTCAAGACATGATGCTAAATTTTATTGTATGAGATGATCATGTTTTGTAACCGAGTTATCGGCAACTGGCAGGAGCCAATGGTTGTCGCTTTATTGTATGCAATGCAATCGCGCTGTAATGCTTTACTTTATCACTAAACGGTAGCGATAGTCGTGGAAGCACAAGCGCGGCGAGACGACAACGATGCTACGATGGAGATCAAGGTGTCACGCCGGTGACGATGGTGATCACAACGGTGCTTCGGAGATGGAGATCACAAGCACAAGATGATGATGGCCATATCATATCACTTATATTGATTGCATGTGATGTTTATCTTTTATGCATCTTATCTTGCTTTGATTGACGGTAGCATTATAAGATGATCTCTCACTAAATTATCAAGTAGTGTTCTCCATGCGTTTGCACCATTGCGAAAGTTCTTCGTGCTGAGACACCACGTGATGATCGGGTGTGATAGGCTCTACGTTCAAATACAACGGGTGCAAAATAGTTGCACACGCAGAATACTCAGGTTATACTTGACGAGCAAAGCATATACAGATATGGCCTCAGAACACGGAGACCGAAAGGTCAAGCGTGAATCATATAGTAGATATGATCAACATAGTGATGTTCACCAATGAAACTACTCCATCTCACGTGATGATCGGACATGGTTTAGTTGATTTGGATCACGTAATCACTTAGAGGATTAGAGGGATGTCTATCTAAGTGGGAGCTCTTAAGTAATATGATTAATTGAACTTAAATTTATCATGAACTTAGTCCTGGTAGTATTTTGCAAATCATGTTGTAAATCAATAGCTCGCGTTGTTGCTTCCCTGTGTTTATTTTGATATGTTCCTAGAGAAAATTGTGTTGAAAGATGTTAGTATAATGATACTGATTGGATCCGTGATCTGAGGTTTATCCTCATTGCTGCATAGAAGAATTATGTCCTTGATGCACCGATAGGTGACGGGCCTATTACAGGAGCAGATGCAGACATTACGAACTTTTGGCTAGCTCAATATGATGACTACTTGATAGTTTAGTGCACCATGCTTAACAGCTTAGAATCAGGACTTCAAAGACGTTTTGAACGTCATGGACCATATGAGATGTTCCAGGAGTTGAAGTTAATATTTCAAGCAAATACCCGAGTTGAGAGATATGAAGTCTCCAACAAGTTCTATAGCTAAAAGATGGAGGAGAATCGCTCAACTAGTGAGCGTGTGCCCAGATTGTCTGAGTACTACAATTGCTTGAATCAAGTGGGAGTTAATCTTCAAGATAAGATAGTGATTGACAGAATTCTCTAGTCACCATCACCAAGTTAGTAGAACTTTGTGATGAACTATGATATGCAAGGGATAACGGAAACGATTCCCAAGCTCTTCGTAATGCGGAAATTGATGAAGGTAGAAATCGAGAAAAACATCAAGTGTTGATGGTAGACAAGACCACTAGTTTCAAGAAAAGGGCAGAGGGAAGAAGGGGAACTTCAAAAAGAACAGCAAGCAAGTTGCTGCTCAAGTGAAGAAGCCCAAGCCTGATCCTAAGCCTGAGACTAAGTGCTTCTACTGCAAAGGGACTGGTCACTAGAAGCGGAACTACCCCAAGTGATTGGCGGATAAGAAGGATGGCAAAGTGAACATAAGTATATTTAATATACATGTTATTGATGTGTACTTTACTAGTGTTTATAGCAACCCCACAGTATTTGATACTAGTTCAGTTGCTAAGATTAGTAACTCGAAATGGGAGTTACAGAATAAACAGAGACTAGTTAAGGGTGAAGTGACGATGTGTGTTGGAAGTGGTTCCAAGATTGATATGATCATCATCGCACACTCCCTATACTTTCGGGATTAGTGTTGAACCTGAATAAGTGTTATTTGGTGTTAGCGTTGAACATGAATATGATTTGATCATGTTTATTGTAATACGGTTATTCATTTAAGTAAGAGAATAAATTGTTGTTCTGTTTACGTGAATAAAACCTTATATGGTTACACACCCAATGAAAATAGTTCGTTGGATCTCGATCGTAGTGATACACATAATCACAATATTGAAACCAAAAGATGCAAAGTTAATAATGATAGTGCAACTTATTTGTAGCACTGCCGTTTAGGTCATATTGGTGTAAAGCGCATGAAGAAACTCCATGCTGATGGGATTTTGGAATCACTTGATTATGAATCACTTGATGCTTGCGAACCATGCCTCATGGGCAAGATGACTAAAACGCTGTTCTCCGGAACAATGAAGCAAGCAACAGATTTGTTGGAAATCATACATACTGATGTATGTGGTCCGATGAATATTAAGGCCTGCAGCAGGTATCATTATTTTCTGACCTTCATAGATGATTTGAGCAGATATGGGTATATCTACTTAAACAAAAGTCTGAAACATATGAAAAGTTCAAAGAATTTCAGAGTGAAGTGGAGAATCATCGTAACAAGAAAATAAAAGTTTCTACGATATGATCGCAGAGGTAAAAGATTTGAGTTACGAGTTTGGCCTTCAATTAAAACGATGTGAAATAGTTTCACTACTTATGCCACCTGGAACACCATAGTGTAATGGTATGTCTGAACGTCATAACCGTACTTTATTAGATATAGTGTGATCTATGATGTCTCTTACCGATCTACCACTATCGTTTTGGGGTTATGCATTAGAGACAGCTACATTCACGTTAAATAGGGCACCATCTAAATCCATTGAGACGACACCGTGTGAACTATGGTTTGGCAAGAAACCTAAGCTGCCGTTTCTTAAAGTTTGGAGTTGCGATGCTTATGTGAAAAAGTTTCATCTCGATAAGCTCAAACTCAAATCGGAGAAATATGTCTTCATAGGATACCCAAAGGAGACTGTTGGGTACACCTTCTATCACAGATCCTAAAGCAAGATAATGGATCCTTTCTAGAGAAGGAGTTTCTCTTGAAAGAAGTGAGTGGGAGGAAAGTAGAAAACTTGATAAGGTAATTGTACCTTCTCCCTTATTGGAAAGTAGTTCCTCACAGAAATCTGTTCCTGTGACTACTACACCAATTAGTGAGGAAGCTAATGATGATGATCATGTAACTTCAGATCAAGTTACTACCGAATCTCGTAGGTAAACTAGAGTAAGATCCGCACCAGAGTGGTACGGTAATCTTGTTCTGGAGGTCATGCTACTTGACCATGATGAACCTACGAACTATGAAGAAGCGATGGTGAGCCCAAATTCCGCAAAGTGGCTTGAAGCCATGAAATCTGAGATGGGATCCATGTATGAGAACAAAGTATGGACTTTGGTTGACTTGCCCGATGATCGGCAAGCAATTGAGAATAAATGGATCTTCAAGAAGAAGACTGACACTGACGGTAATATTACTGTCTACAAAGCTCGACTTGTCGCAAAAGGTTTTCGGCAAGTTCAAGGGATTGACTACGATGAGACCTTCTCACCCGTAGCGATGCTTAAGTCTGTCCGAATCATGTTAGCAATTGCCGCATTTTATGATTATGAAATTTGGCAGATGGATGTCAAAACTGCATTCCTGAATGGATTTCTGGAAGAAGAGTTGTATATGATGCAACCAGAAGGTTTTGTCGATCCAAAGGGAGCTAACAAAGTGTGCAAGCTCCGGCGATCCATTTATGGACTGGTGCAAGCCTCTCGGAGTTGGAATAAACGCTTTGATAGTGTGATCAAAGCATTTGGTTTTATACAGACTTGCGGTGAAGCCTGTATTTACAAGAAAGTGAGTGGGAGCAGTACAGCATTTCTGATAAGTATATGTGGATGACATATTATTGATCGGAAATAATGTAGAATTATTCTGCAAAGCATAAAGGAGTGTTTGAAAGAAGTTTTTCAAAGAAAGACCTCGGCGAAGCTGCTTACATATTAAGCATCAAGATCTATAGAGATAGATCAAGACGCTTGATAAGTTTTTTCAATGAATACATACCTTGACAATATTTTGAAGTAGTTCAAAATGGAACAGTCAAAGAAAAGAGTTCTTGGCTGTGTTACAAGGTGTGAAATTGAGTAAGACTCAAAGCCCGACCACGGCAGAAGATAGAAATAGAATGAAAGTCATTCCCTATGCCTCAGCCATAGGTTCTATAAAGTATGCCATGCTGTGTACCAGATCTATTGTATACCCTACACTGTGTTAAGCAAGGGAGTACAATAGTGATCTAAGAGTAGATCACTGGACAGCGGTCAAAATTATCCTTAGTGGAATAAGGAAATATTTCTCAATTATGGAGGTGACAAAAAGGTTCGTCGTAAAAAGTTACGTCGATGCAAGTTTTGACACAGATCTGGATGACTCTAAGACTTGATCTAGATACATATTGAAAGTGGGAGAAGTAAGCTAGAGTAGCTCCGTGCAGAGCATTGTTGACATAGAAATTCGCAAAATACTTACGGATCTGAATGTGACAGACCCGTTGACTAAAATTATCTCACAAGCAAAACATGATCACACCTTAGTACTCTTTGGGTGTTAATCACATAGAGATGTGAACTAGACTACTGACTCTAGTAAACCCTATAGGTATTGATCACATATCGATGTGAACTATGGGTGTTAATCACATGGTGATGTGAACTATTGCTGCTAAATCACATGGCGAAGTGAACTAGATTATTGACTCTAGTGCAAGTGGGAGACTGAAGGAAATATGCCCTAGAGTCAATAATAAAGTTATTATTTATTTCCTTATATCATGATAAATGTTTATTATTCATGCTAGAATTGTATTAGCCGGAAACATAATACTTGTGTGAATACATAGACAAACAAAGTGTCACTAGTATGCCTCTACTTGACTAGCTCGTTAATCGAAGATGGTTATGTTTCCTAACCATAAACAAAAGAGTTGTTATTTGATTAACGGGATCACATCATTTGGAGAATGATGTGATTGACTTGACCCATTCCGTTAGCTTAGCACTCAATCGTTTAGTATGTTGCTATTGCTTTCTTCATGACTTATACATGTTCCTATAACTATGAGATTATGCAACTCCCGTTTACCGGAGGAACACTTTGGGTGCTACCAAACATCACAACGTAACTGGGTGATTATAAAGGAGTACTACAGGTGTCTCCAAAGGTACATGTTGGGTTGGTGTATTTCGAGATTATGTTTTGTCACTCCGATTGTCGGAGAGGTATCTCTGGGCCCTCTTGGTAATGCACATCACTCAAAGCCTTGCAAGCATTGCAACTAATGAGTTAGTTGCGGGATGATGTATTACAGAATGAGTAAAGAGACTTGCCGGTTATGAGATTGAACTAGGTATTGGAATACCGACGATCGAATCTCGGGCAAGTAACATACCGATGACAAAGGGAATAACGTATGTTGTTATGCGGTCTGACCGATAAAGATCTTCGTAGAATATGTAGGAGCCAATATGGGCATCCAGGTCCCGCTATTGGTTATTGACCGGAGACGTGTCTCGGTCATGTCTACATTGTTCTCGAACCCGTAGGGTCCGCACGCTTAAGGTTACGATGATAGTTATATTATGAGTTTATGCATTTTGATGTACCGAAGGTTGTTCGGAGTCCCGGATGCGATCACGGACATGACGAGGAGTCTTGAAATGGTCGAGACATAAGGATTGATATATTGGAAGCCTAAGTTTGGATATCGGAAGTGTTCCGGGTGAAATCGGGATTTTACCAAAGTATCGGGAGGTTACCGGAACCACCCGGGAGCTATATGGGCTATGATGGGCCTTAGTGGAAAAGAGAAGAGGCAGCCCCTCATGGGCCGCGCGCCCCTCTCCTCCCTTGGTCCGAATAGGACAAGGAGAGGGGGCTGGCCCCTCTCTCTCTTTTCCCCCCTCCGCGAATCCTATTCCAACTAGGATTGGGGGGGGGGGGGGGAATCCTACTCCCAGAGGGAGTAGGACTCTCCTGGCGCACCCTCCTTGGCCGGCCAGCCTCCCCCCTTTAGTCCTTTATATACGGAGGCAGGGGCACCCTAGAGATACACAAGTTGATCCATGTGATCATATTCTTAGCCGTGTGCGGTGCCCCCTTCCACCATAGTCCTCGATAATATTGTAGCGGAGTTTAGGCGAAGCCCTGCTGCAGTAGTACATCAAGATCGTCACCACGCCGTCGTGCTGACGGAACTCTTCCCCGACACTTTGCTGGATCGGAGTCCGGGGATCGTCATCGAGCTGAACGTGTGCTAAAACTCGGAGGTGCCGTAGTTTCGGTGCTTGATCGGTCGGGCCGTGAAGGCGTACGACTACATCAACCAAACGCTTCCGTTGTCGATCTATAAGGTACATAGATCATATTCTCCCCTCTTGTTGCTATGCATCACTATGATCTTGCGTGAGCGTAGGAATTTTGTTTTGAAATTACTACGTAACCCATCAAGAATCCCTTCTTTGACTGATCTATTTTGAACTCCTTCAAAATCATGTCAAGGTGTGCGTTCTTTGAAAGTATCATCAGGCGTCTTGATCTATCTCTATAGATCTTGATGCCCAATATGCAAGAAGCTTTATCCAGGTCTTCCTTTGAAAATCACTCTTCAAACAACCGTTTATGCTTTCCAGAAATTCTACATCATTTCGGATCAACAATATGCCCACATATACTCCCACTCACTTTCTTGTAAATACAAGTTTCTAGCAAACATTGTATAAACCTAAAAGCTTTGATCACTCCATCAAAGAATATATTCCGACTCCGAGATGCTTGCTCTAGTCCATAGAAGGATCGCTGGAGCCAGCATACCTTTTAGCATCCTTAGGATCGACAAAAACTTAGATTGTATCACATACAACTCTTTCTTACGAAAACTGGTAAGAAAACTTGTTTTGGCATCCATCTGTCAGATTTCATAATCGAAAAATACAGCTAATGCTAACATGATTCCGACGGACTTAAGCATCGCTACGGGTGAGAAAATCTCATCGTAGTCAACTCCTTGAACTTGTGAAAAACTCTTTGCCACAAGTCGAGCTTCATAAACGGTGACATTATCGTCCGCGTTCGTCTTCTTCTTAAAGATCCATTTATTCTCAATGGCTTGCCGATCATCGGGCAAGTCCACCAAAGTCCATACTTTGTTCTGATACATGGATCCTATCTCAGATTTCATGGCTTCCGACCATTTGTCGGAACACGGGCCCACCATCGCTTCTCCATAGCTCGTAGGTTCATTGTTGTCTAACAACATGATATCTAAAACAGGATTACCATACCACTCAGGAGTAGTACATGTCCTTGTCGACCTACGAGGTTCGATAGCAACTTGATCCGAAGCTTCATGATCACTATCATTAACTTCCTCTTGAACAGACGTAGGCGCCACAGAAAACATCTTTCTGTGTTGCATCACTCTCTGGTTGAAGTAAAGGTTCGACAACCTCATCAAGTTCTATCTTCCTCCCACTCAATTCTTTCGAGAGAAACTCCTTCTCGAGAAAGGACCCGTTTTTAGCGACAAACACTTTGCCCTCGGATCTGAGATAGAAGGTATACCCAACTATTACCTTTGTGTATCTTATGAAGATGTATTTGTCCGCTTTGGGTTCGAGCTTTTTCGGCTGAAGCCTTAAGCATCGCAGCACCAAATATTAAGAAACGACAACTTTGGTTTCTTGCCAAACCAATGTTCATACGACGTCGTCTCAACGGACTTAGATGGTGCCCTATCTAAAGTGATTGCAGCTTTCTCTAATGCATAACCTCAAAATGATAGCGGTAGATCGGTAAGAGACATCATAGATCGCACCATATCTCATAAGGTTCGGTTACGACGTCCAGACACGCCATTACGCTGTGGTGTTCTAGGTGGTGTCAACTGTGAAACAATTTCACAATGTGTTAAGTGATTGCCAAACTCATAACTCAGAAATTCTCCATTGATCAAATCGTAGGAATTTGATCTTCTTGTTATGATGGTTCTTAACTTCACTCTGAAATTGCTTGAACTTTTCAAACGTTTCAGACTTGTGCTTCATTAAGTAAATATACCCATATCTACTCAAATCGTCAGTGAAGATGAGAAAATAGCGATGTCCACCGCACGCCTCAATTCTTATTGGATCACACACATCAGTGTGTACGATTTCCAACAAGTCACTTGCCCGTTTCATTGTACCTGAAAACGGGGTCTTAGTCATCTTGCCCATGAGGCATGGCTCGCATGTGTCAAGCGATTCAAAATCAAGTGACTCCAAACATCCATCGACATGGAGTTTCTTCATGCATCTTACGCCAATATGACCTAAGCGGCAGCGCCACAAGAAAGTGGTACTATCATTATTAAATCTACATCTTTTGGCGTGAACATGTGTATTACCACGACCGAGATTCAATGAACCATTCACATAGGGTGCATGACCATGAAAGGTATTATTCAAGTAAACAGAATAACCATTATTCTCTAACTTAAATGAATAACCGTATTGCAATGAACATGATCTAATCATATTCATGCTCAACGTAGACACCTGATAACATTTATCTAGGTTCAATACTAATCCCGAAGGCAGATGGAGCGTGTGATGGTGATCTCATCAACTATCGGTGTGAAACGACACCTATGGGATCACAAGAATCCCTACTACGGTTTTGGGGCGCGGGGGTCGTGAGAAGAGCGGATCAAACAGATAGCACACGGTTCCTTTATCCAGGTTCGGGCCGCGAGGATGCGTAAAACCCTACTCCTTCTTTGGTGGACTGTATATCAGTGTTCTTGAACTAGCTATGGTGCGTGTAGAGCTCCAAAAAAGCTGAATCCCCCTCCTGGTCGCCTCGGGCCTCCTTTTATAGGAAAGGGGCTGCCATAGTGGCACACATGAGGTGGAAAGGGTACAGTAATGCGAGTTTATCCCTCGCATTACATGACAAGGCGCATTTAATGCGCCTTGCTTAGGTGTCCTTGCTTTATCGGGGGCGGGGGAGAGCCCCGTCCCGTCCGTCGCCGCTCCCTCTTATGTTGACACACGCCCTGGCCAGCGGTGCTTGTGGTGCCATGTAGGCAGGCAAGCAGCTGGGGTGGCGCAGCGGTGGGTCTCCACGAGGATATGCACGCCACCACGCAGGTGCCTGCCCAACTGGTTGGGTCGGCAGCTGCATGCGAACGGCGGTGGGGGCGCGACTGGTGTGGGCCTGGTGGTGGCCCCACGGGTGTCCTTGGCAAGGGCCTTGCCGGGGGCCCGACAAGGGTCTTGCCATGGCGCTCGCTGTCATCCCCTGCAAGGCTCTTGCCGGGGGCCTTGTGGTCCTCCTTGGCTGGGATCCCGCCAAGGGTCATGACCTTCTTAGGTGGGCATCTGGTCTTGAATGTCTTCACAAAGATCTGCATGCCACCACGGGGATGTCTCCCAAATCCTTGCCCCATGGGGGCAGTGGACTCAAGGGTAACCTCGCTCCGTAGGTGTGGGGCGAGCTGCCATGGCAAGGATCTTGCCGGGCTAGCTAAAGCTGTCCCCCGGCACGGATCCTGCCGGGGGGGTCTGCTCTGTCCCCTTTGCTCTTTGTGGTCTTGGCGTCGTTTTGCTCCTCTTTAGCTCCGGCCTTACCTTGGTTTCCCTCCCTTGCCGTGCCCGGTGTGGCGGCGCCCGTGGCTCGGACTGCCCGTGCACAGTCATAGGGGTACAAAAAGTGTACCCCCCCCTTTTTGTACACCGACAGGAGCCCCTGGGCCTGGGCCATACATAAGCGCAACGCGTTGTTGGGCTAGGCCCAAGAACGGTGCGTGGGCAGGCGGGGAGGTTTTTACCGTGGTAAGTTTCTTCGCGCGCTGCGCTTTCCACGCGTCCCGCGCGTGGCGTGGCGTGGGGAGGCGTGCGTGACGTGAGCGGCGTGTGTGGGGCTGAGCTTCGCACGCATGTGTCACGTCGTAGTAAAGGGGGCGGTTCGCGCCTTCCCCATAAATGGAGGGAGGCATGGAGGCGCGGCCCTTTTACTGAACGGGGCCGAGGCATGGTCTTCAAGGCGTCCACTCCCCACGATCAAGGGGTGGGGAGAGGTCGCCTCACTCGTCGCCTCGGTCCTGCACGCCCGCCACGTGGCTCGCATGCGCCAGGGTGGCGATCGGTGGAGGCGGGAAACCGGGCCGCCGCGGGCTGAGGCTGTCGGATTTCGGGTTCCGGCAGACCCTTGAGGTTCGAACTCTGGGGTGCACGCGGAGACTTCGCCCTCTACCTCTCCGTCTCGCAAGGATCTAAACTACTGAAAGAACAGCACAAGAGACACAAGGTTTATACTAGTTCGGGCCACCATTGTGGTGTAATACCCTACTCTAGTTTGTGGTGTGGTGGATTGCCTCTTGGGCTGATGATGATAAACAATACAAGGAAGAACAGCCTCGCGAGGGTCTGCTCTTGGCTGGGGCGATGAACTGCTAGGAGGAGTTCAGCCACCCTTCTCTCTCTCTCTCTCTTACTGGTTTCTTGCTTGCCCAGGTCCTGGATTGCCCGATTGGTCGGTCTAGATTCCGATCCCTCTACCCTGGGGGCGGCTAGTCCTATTTATAGGCAAAGGCCCTGGGCCTCTTCCCGAATATTGAGCGGGAAGGGCGCCAACAGTTGGCCATTTTGAAGGGGAACATCTGGTACACTTATCCTGACTAAAGTTGGTCCTCGCCTGCCAAAGGCTCTATGGTGACGCCGTCATGGGCTCCACGATGACCTCCTTCCCACCGTTGGACTGGTCTTGGTCTCATTGCACCGAAATGGATGCCTTTGCTTGATCCTCTCGCCTGCGCTTGCCCCCTTTGCACCAAAGAGGAAAGGAGGACACTGCGCGGGTTGGCGCCCGCCTGCCCCCCTTGGTCGTCATGGCTTGCATCATGGGCACTCGTGAGGTACCCCGCCTTGATCTCTCCGCCTCCTCGTGAGCCAGCCTGATGAGGCCGCGCCTGAGGAAGTTCCACATCGTCCGCCCCGCGAGGCTTGGCCCCTCGCGAGGGTCTTGGGTCTTGTGTTGATGAAGATGGGTCGTGCTGGGCCCCCTTTTAGCCACGCCGCAGGCCGCAGGCAGGCAAGTCTGGGGACCCCCGTTCCCAGAATGCCGACAGTAGCCCCCGGGCCCAAGGCGCGCACGGACTTGGCCGTGCTGAGAGGCGAAAGGGCAGGGGCGAAGCGCCGCGGGCCCTAACAGCCCGCGGCCTTGGTCGCCGCGTGGCGGTTGATTGGACGCGAGTGCTTCAGCAACCGGGCAGGTTGATAAAGGAGCGGCATCTGCCCAGGCTTTGCCTTTGCTTTCTCCGGTTGCTGCTCAGATCCCCTTTCTTGCGCCTCCCCTTTCTTCCTCCAAATTTCCAGATCTACTCCGACTGTGTGACCTAGGAAGCCATGGCGCCTCGCCAGTCTCCGGCCGAAGCTTGGTACTCGTCTGCTCTGGACTTGCCGAACGTGTCGGAGGCGGGCTTTGCTCGGTTGCGCCGGATGGCGGCGGTGCAGGGCATCGACGGGGCGAAGGTGTTCAAGGCCGGCTCCACCACCCCCGAAGGCCGAGGGAGCACCTTTTATCCTCTCTTCGTAAGCTCCATTGTTGCGGGCCTGGTGCCTCCCTTCTCCGAGTTCTTCTTCTCTGTCCTCCGCCATTACAACTTACAGGCTCTGCATCTCCACCCCAACTCCGTCCTTCTCCTGGCGATCTTCGCTTATTACTGCGAGGCTTACATAGGGGTGCAGCCCTCAGTGGCCTTGCTGCGCCACTACTTCTCCCTCCGGGTCTCTCGCGGTTCTCCTTCCGCGTGCGCGAGCTTCGTCGCGTATGGTGGCACCATTGCCATTTCGAAGCTCGGGAAGAGGATTGAGGGCTTCAGGAGCAAGTGGGTCTTGGCAGATGCCGGGCGCATCCACCCTCGGCTGATCTTGCCCGCAGAGCAGCCCGTGAGCTCCAGCGACTGGTGCCGAGCGGAGCTCATGGACCCACGCGCGAAACTGGTGTTGGAGAAGATGGACGCGGACCTGAGGCCGGCCAGCATGGCAGCGGCGAAGCTGACCAGCGCGTCGCTGCTGAGGGAGTTCCTGGAGCACCAGGTGGCTCCACTTCGGAAGTACTCACCTCCGATGTGGAGGCCTCATCCGAGCCCCGCGGCCTTGGGCGACGAAGATTTGGCCATGGTCCTCCAATCTCTGGTCGGGGGCGAGGTGGCAAGGTTGGAGGGCGCGCCTACGCCCTTGTTCCTCCGCGACGACTGGGAACAGGTGGTGGAGTCCATGCCCGTCTTCAACGGGGATGGGCCCGTGCCCGTGGTGGCTCCCGAGGGACTGGTGGATGTGTCCTCCGGCGACTCCGGAAAGGAGGAGGGCGAAGAAGAGCGGGTGAAGGGGCCTGACTCCGAGGCGACCAACAGAGAGTCGAGGGCTCCCCTCCCCCGGCGCAGGCCCCGCACTCTCCATGTTTCTTCGAGCGATGATGATGAGGATGGAGACGAGCAGGTCGGCAGGAGCTTGCCCCTGATCCCGAAGAAGGACAGGACCGGGCTGATCTCCCGCGGGTCTGCCCCTGCCCCGAGGCAGTCTGTAGACGCGCCTTCTGCTTCCAAGGTTGACCCTTCCAGCCGGCTGTCAGGCTTCAAGTTTGGCCGGAGGCTGCCCAAGCTCACCGGCGACGACCCGTAAGTGCTTGATCCTTGTCTTTATTCCTTGTCTTGCAGCTGAGGCTTGATGTTCGCATCTCTTGAATAGGCTGGCGCCCGCGGCGAAGAAGCCGAAGGGGGCTCCTGAGGCTCCATCCGCGGCAGCGCCTCCGCCTGCAGAAGGAGATGACCGCGACGCACGGGCTTCTCCTGCCCGGTCATCCTCGCATGGCCTGGCTGAGCTGGCTGGGGCGAGCTCAGCCCCATGGCCCAAGTGACTCATGTGGTGCCTTTACCTACTGCCGCCACCACAGCCGTTGGGGCGCAGCAGGCTCCACCTCAGGACGTTGTGGTCTTGCTGTCGCCGCCTTCTCCTCCTGCTCCTCCGACTGCTGTTTCTCCAACTCCTCCTGCCATCCTGGAGCATGCTATTGTTGGACAGGACCGGTTGCGGCAGGATCTTCTTAGCACTGACCCCCGCCTGGTGGCCGGGTGCTTGGAGCTGGCTTCAGGATGGATTCACTCCGACGCTTCAATCCGGGCGGCGTTGGTTCAGGCCTCGACGGCCTACGATGAGGAGAGGCAGGCCGCCCTCGAGACGAAGGATGCTTGCGACGCAGCCCTGGGGGAGGTGGTTGAAGTCCGCGGTCGTTGCACGGCGCTGGAGGACGAGCTACAAGGTCTGCGGGACCAGCTCGCGAAAGAGGTCCGCCTTCGCCAGGAGCAAGAGGAAGGCATGAAGGCTCGCGAGGCGGCCATCGAGGGCCGGGAGGCCAAGCTCAAGAAGCGCCGCGACCGTCTAGGCGTGCTGGAGAAGGAGCTGGAGGCGACGAAGGTTGAGCTGGACGGCAAAGCCCGGGTTCTTGCTGAGGATCGCGTGGCCTTTGCGGACATGGAGAAGAAAGCTCGCTCCTCACTGAAGACGCTTTACGAGAGTGGCCTGGAGAGCCCGCTGGCCGGCACCAAGGACGGCCCCGCCAAGCTGCTTCCCTTCCTGGTTCGTGCCCTTGAGGATGTCGCCCTTGGCCTTGGCCCCACGACTGAGGCCAAGGCGCATGTCCTGTCTTCTGCAGCGCTGACGCGGGTCTTCACCCACACTACCTTCACGACCCCAGCACCGACCTCGACAGCCTGTTGGAGCCAGTAAGCGGCGAGGGTGCTGCCGCCGCTGCCGAGGCCGTAAAGGGGCGCGCGGAGGCGCTGCTGGGGAAGTTCCGGGCCTTCAGCACCAAGCCGAAGCAAGGCGCTGCCAGCCCTGCTGCTCCATGAGGCGAAGCCACTCCGCGCTACTCCACCGCCGACAAGTGACTCCGCTACTGCTCCTGTCCTGCTTTTAATTCCTGCACATGTATCATGCCTCGGGGAGGCGTTTAAACTTGAGTTTGGTATTGAGACGATAGTATGGACTGTAATATTTGCTTTTAAATTCCTTGAATTTTATGCTTTTCCTCCCTACTTGCTTGTGTTCTACGATGGCAGAGCCCGGCCCCACGCGTACCTCACCCAGCATTAGCCCCGACCGGAAACCAGGACGGGACCAAAGGAGTGAGGGGCTACGTGACAAGTTAGGCTCCTGAGTCGCGATGCTCAGGAGTCCACCTTGGCGCACGAACAACAAGTAGGGAGGTGTGATGTAGGTGGATCTTCCGTTCTATGTCTGCAGAGCCCGACTCCGCGCGTACCTCACCCAGCATTAGCCCCGACCAGAAACCAGGACGGGACCAAAGGAGTGAGGGGCTACGGAGCCAGTTAGGCTCCTGAGTCGCGATGCTCAGGAGTCCCCCTTGACGCGCAAACAGCAAATGAGGAGGTGATATGCAAGTGGAACTACCATTCTACGTCTGCAGAGCCCGGCCCCGCGCGTACCTCACCCAGCATTAGCCTTTCGGAACTAAGGAGTGAGGGGCTACGGGACCAGTTAGGCCCCTGAGTCACGATGCTCAGGGGTCCCCCTTGACGCTCAAACGGCCTTCATACCTTGGCTCTGCTCGGGGAGAGACGCACGACGAGCCAGGCCCGGGGGGGCTGGCTGTGTGGCGTGCGTCTGGGCATGACCCAGGCGCAGCCCCCGTGCCCAGCCCCCTCGCGCGGCACTCCCGAGGGGAGGCGTTGCGATGAGGCTAGACACTGAGCTCTGGGCTCCCTGAGGTTGATGCGGCCCGGGGGCCACCCTCAGTTGTTTATCACCAGCGCGGAGCATAGCGCTTCCGCATGTGTACGGGCATAGCCGCTCCTCGGCAGTGTCGTCAGCCAGCACGGAGCATGGTGCTTCCACTGGTACGTGGGAGGGGGCTCCCCTCCGGGAGGAGCCCCCGGGGCGTGTACAGCCCCGCCCTGACACGTGGCTGACACGGTAGGGCTAGGTGAGGTGTATCTGGCACCCATGAGCCAGCGCGGGACTCACGGAGCCCTACCTCTAGGCGGGTTGCTCCTAGCACTGGGCCTTATCTTGTGATGTGTTCCTGCAAATTTGGTTAGATGCCGGCACTCTATGTCCTCGGGTCCCGGCCCTCGAGCTTGTCTCAGCCGTCGCTGGTATGCCAGGTCGCGATGCCGTGGACAAGGCCAGAGGGTGAGGGCTGGAGAGCCAGTAAGAGCCCTGAGTCGCGATGCTCAGGTACCCCCCCCCTTTAACATGCAAGTGGTCGACATGGAGAAGAAGAGGTGTCGTGTACAGGCATCGAGTAATCAAGCATGTTGGGCGAATACATCTCCAGAAATAAACGCAAGGGAGATACATGCCGTTGGGCCTGGCCCAAGCGACCTGGGGATGATGCAGCCCGAAGGGCGCCCCCAACAAAGCAAGCTAATGACTGAAAATAAAAAGGGATACATGCCGCAGGGATGGACCCATGCGGCCTGGGAATGATGCAGCCCTGGGGGGTGCTCCCAGCTCAAAATGAAACTTGAAAGATGTCACCTGAAGATGTCGAGGACGAAGGAGTGTTGGTGCAGCAGACTCGGTGGGCTGTGGAAGCCGATCCTCACGAGCCCCCAGGCCCCAGAGGCTCTGGTGGCTCCTCGTGAATCATCTCCATCTCCGCCAAGGCTGCGGAACACCTTTCTTCTTGAGCCTCCATGATGCCCCTCATGAGGCCCTGGTACGTAGTAGCCGCGCTCGGCAAGCCGTAAGGCATGCGAACGTAGCTGTGGGGCGGACCTCCGCAGCGCCCCACTTGTGAGGGCCAGAGGTGCTCCATCATGGCGACTTGATTAAGCCCTGGTTCGTCGATGCAGACGCGCAGCCCACCATCCTCGCCTGGATGGGGAGCCACAGCCGGTAGACGGCGGCAACCTCTCATGATTCTTGATTCCTGTAGTTCTTGAACGGCCTTGTTGACGAACTCCTGCTGGTCTGACCTGCCTTGTCTTGCGCCTTCTCGAGGGAAACATGATGCGAAGCATGCCTCCATATGGTGCCCTAGAACCTCCCTCGTGACCTTGGCCAGGTCGGTGGCCCTCCAGGGGAGAGCCCCCGAGCCCTGCCAGAGGAGGGCGCCGGGCGTGCTTTCCTATGCGATGGAGGGAGGTTCCCCTTGGGCAGATGCGGGCCTCAAGGGGCCCGCCTACTGAGGGGCCGGTCCGGACGATGTCTTCTTCTTCTTGGGGGTGGTCTCGGGAAGCCTCCTGCTTCCGTGATCCGGGTCTTCTAGTGACACGGCCTGAAAGGCTCGCTCCAGGGAACACACTGCATCCTTCTCTTCACAGGGCACCGTGATGACTCCACCACTTCCAGGCATCTTGAGGATGTTGTAGCCATGGTGAGTTACGGCCATGAACTTGGCCAGTGCCGGGTACCCGAGGATGGTGTTGTACGGCAGGCGGATGTGAGCGACGCCGAAGTCGATGAGCTCGGTGCGGTAGTTGTTGCATGCCCCGAAGGTGACAGGGAGGCGGACCTGCCCAATCGGGACCATGGAGCCGTCGGTGACTCTGGAGAAAGGCTTGGTTGGCTGAAGCTGGTCATAGGGCACTTGGAGATTGTTGAATGATTCCACGGACAGGACGTTGAGCCCTGCCGCACCATCGATGAGGGTCCTGGTGACCAGTATGTTGCTGATGACTGGGGAGCAAAGCATCGGGAGGACTCCGGCTGTGGCCGCACACTTGAGTTGATCCACTGAGCTGAACGTGATGGCGCACGCCGACCACCTGAGAGGGTGCATTGCTTCGAGCTTGGGGAGGACTGCATTCACTTCGCGGGCAAACTGCTTGAAGATGCGTAGGGAGGCTGGGGCTTGAGCTCCGCCCAGGATGCAGGCGATCGCGCGTGGCTCCTGGAAGTCCCAGCCCCCTCGTCTCGATGGCGGTCCTCGTTCCTCCTTGGCTGTGGCGGCATTGGAGGGAGGCCTGCGTTGCCTTGTGGGCGATCCTCACGAGGCTGATCCCTCCAGTCCCCCTCGCGAGGCGGGTCTCGCCAGCGATCCTCGCGAGGTTGATCGCGCCACCCTTGGCGCGGGCCGCGGTCTTCCCAGCATCCTGCGTTCCTTCCTCCTCCTCGGCCATAGCCCCGGTCAGCACGATCGGGACGACGACCGATCCTTCCTTCTCGCATGGTGCGGAGTTCTTGGCATTCGTTGGTGTTGTGGGTGTGGAGGTCATGGTACACACAGTACCGGCTGCCCCTGGAGGATTCAGGCAGATCTTTGCCCCGCTTGGTGTCTGGCTCTGCCGCGAGCACGGCAGCCCCCTTGCGCTTCGCGTCCTTGGCCTTGGGCTTTTTCTCTTCTGGGTCTGCGGCAGGCAGCTCGAGGAGGGAGAGACGCCCTTCCTCAGCCCTGGCGCACTTGGTCGCCAAGTTGAACAGCTCCAGGGAGGTGCACATGTCTTCATGCATCGCCAGCTCCTCCTTCATCTTGACGTCGCGCACACCGTCGGAGAAGGCTGAGATGATGGCCTCCTCGGACACCTTGGGGATCTTGAGGCGCGCGCTGTTGAAGCACTGGATGTACTTTTGCAGGGTTTCTCCGGGTTGTTGCTTGATGCGGCGCATGTCGCTCACGGCGGGCGGCCGGTCGCGAGTACCTTGGAAGTTGGCGATGAAGCGGGTGCGCATCTGGTCCCAGGAAGAGATCGTGCCTGGAGCCAGATTTAGGAGCCAGGTGCGAGCTCCTTCCTTGAGTGCCATGGGGAACCAGTTCACCATGACCTTCTCGTCTCCGCTGGCAGCTTCGATGCCCAGCTCATAGAGCTGGAGGAACTCTGCAGGGTCGGTCGTGCCGGAGCGGGGAGCGCCCGGGCAGCTTCTTGCGGATGAGGGACCTCTTGGCAGCTCTGCTCTTGCTGCGCTGGCACCTGACGGAGTGGGTTCCGCCCAGGGGCCACGCGCCTTGGGGCCATGGTGTCTTCTTGAAGAGGAGGCGGCCGGTATGCCCTGGAGCTTCATTGCCCGCTCACGGCGGGGTGCGGCGCAGCGGAACGGACGGCGTGGGAGAGCCCCCTGCGGTGCGGACGAGCTCGGCGATGCGGTCAAGCCACTCTTCATAGACATCGTCGACGGGACTGTAGCGCAGGAGCTCGTTTGCCGCGATGAGCGCAGCTCAAGCCTCCAAGGGTGCGCGGAGCGCGCGGGACGAAGAACCAGCTGGTGTGAGCGATGGAGTAGCAGTGCGGCCGTCTTGCCGCATGGACGGGTGCTGAGACGATGCTTGCTGCTCGTTCCCCGTCGGGCCGGTGGCAGCGTTGGCGGCGGGTGACGGGGAACAACGAGGACGCCCACTGACGGGAGCCGTCTAGGCGACGCGGGAAGCGATGGCGGCCCGGCGCTCAGTGCGGGCCCGACGAGCGTCGGACATGGACGCGACGGTCGGAGGAGAACGGAGCGGTGGAAGTCGAGTTCCGGTGCACCCCTACCTGGTGCGCCAAATGTCGGATTTTGGGTTCCGGCAGACCCTTGAGGTTCGAACTCTGGGGTGCGCGCGGAGACTTCGCCCTCTACCTCTCCGTCTCGCAAGGATCTAAACTACTGAAAGAACAGCACAAGAGACACAAGGTTTATACTAGTTCGGGCCACCATTGTGGTGTAATACCATACTCTAGTTTGTGGTGTGGTGGATTGCCTCTTGGGCTGATGATGATGAACAATACAAGGAAGAACAGCCTCGCGATGGTCTGCTCTTGGCTGGGGCGATGAACTGCTAGGAGGAGTTCAGCCGCCCTTCTCTCTCTCTCTCTCTCTCTCTCTCTCTCTCTTACTGGTTTCTTGCTTGCCCAGGTCCTGGATTGCCCGATTGGTCGGTCTAGATTCCGATCCCTCTACCCTGGGGGCGGCTAGTCCTATTTATAGGGAAAGGCCCTGGGCCTCTTCCCAAATATTGAGCGGGAAGGGCGCCAACAGTTGGCCATTTTGAAGGGGAACATCTGGTACACTTATCCTGACTAAAGTTGGTCCTCGCCTGCCAAAGGCTCTGTGGTGACGCCGCCCTGGGCTCCACGATGACCTCCTTCCCACCGTTGGACTGGTCTTGGTCTCGTTGCACCTAAATGGATGCCTTTGCTTGATCCTCTCGCCTACGCTTGCCCCCTTTGCACCAAAGAGGAAAGGAGGACACTGCGCGGGCTGGCGCCCGCCTGGCGCCCTTGGTCATCATGGCTTGCGTCATGGGCACTCGTGAGGTACCCCGCCTTGATCTCTCCGCCTCCTCGTGAGCCAGCCTGATGAGGCCGCGCCTGAGGAAGTTCCGCATCGTCCGCCCCGCGAGGCTTGGCCCCTCACGAGGGTCTTAGGTCTTGTGTTGATGAAGATGGGCTGTGCTGGGCCCCCTTTGGGCCATGTCGTAGGCCGCAGGCAGGCAAGTCTGGGGACCCCCGTTCCCAGAACGCCGACAGAGGCAGCGGGTCGGTCCCAGTTCCCGGCGCCTTCTGCGTCTTGATTGGCGGAGTTGGGCGGTCGAGCCCCCACCCTGCTCCTTTATAAGGAGCGGGAGGGGGAGGATGGCGCCCCACATTCTTTCATCTCCTCCTTTCTTCAGCTTCTGCTTTCCCCCTTCCATCCGCCATGGATAGAGGGAATCCTGGTCCTTTAACGGTGGCGGCGAGGGTCGCCGCTCGACAACGTGTCCCTCCTTCTCCCGCACCTGTGGTGGCAGAGCTAGCCGTGAGGGCAAGGGGGAGGGGGCGAGGCCGTAGGCGAGGCCGAGGCGCTCGGGGAAGAGGAGGACGGGGCGGCGCGCCGGCCTCGCCTCCGCCAGCGGTTCCTCCTCCCATGGAGGGCCACGTTGGGGACGACCCTTGCGAGTTCTTCGTCAGGCTGCGCTGGCCGCCTCGTCGTCGCCTCCGTCTCCCGACTCCATTTGCGCGGGAGATGGAGCTGGATCCGCCGGAGTCATTGCGGCTGCATATGAGGGGCTGCGGGATCAGCGGCACACGGGTTCGCGTTGATTTCCCAGCCCCTCACGTGATGTATCTTCGCCGAGGATGGAAGACGTTCGCTCGTATCCACCGCCTTGCGGGGGGTTCACCCTCCATTTTAAGCTGATGGAGGGCGGCCTTCTCTCCGTCAAGATCTTCGGCGATTTCGGAACTCGCCTGAAGTGCTGCCTGGAGAGCTCCACCGACGATGAAGATTCCTCCTCGGGCGGGAGTGACGAGGAGGACAGCGACAGCGGCGACAAGATTGGTGGGCAGCGGGATGATGGGTCCGACTAGGCGTCGGTCCCGTTGTCCTAGGGCGACGTTGGCAGCAGCAGCATCTGCACCGAGCCCCCACCAACTCCTCGTGGCCGTCTCCTTGGGTGGCTGGCGTAGGAAGTGCGGGAAGGCGAATAAGGCGGATGGCGGGCCGTCAATACGCGGGCGTTGACGCCTTCGTCGCGTATTGCCAGTCTTGTCGCCTCGTCTTCCAGCTCTTCTACCGTCATCATCATCACCAGCTTCCTGTGGAGTTGGCCGCCGGGATGTTTTCCTAGTGCTTTCTGCCGCTTGTTCCTCGCCTAGGCGCTCCCTTTGTCCTTTTCGCCTCCTTGACCTGCCTCCTGAGGAGAGGGACGAGGAAGGCATTACGGGCACCTTATCTCTTTTTAGTTTGTAAGCCTTCGGGCCTTAGCTGAATTTAAAACTTGTAATCCCATCATTCATGTTTTTCATTCCCTATGAACTGTACCTGAATGGAATGTTTTTCATGAAAAAGGGATGTTTGCTGGGCTATTTGTCTGTGGGTAGAACCCACGACAAGGAGTAAATCCTTGATATCTCTAAGATAAACATTTCCTCGCCCGGCAATAGGCCTTGCCTTCTCTCCACCTCACTTGACCTTTCTCACACCTTCGGCGGAGGCAGAGATGAGGCGGGTTCAGGCTCCTCGTTTCATCCTTTTGCTACCGCGACTATGATCAAACCTGGCCCCAGGAACGGGTCCTAGGGCCTAGAGTTAGAGGAGCATGGTATCTTTTAGGAAAAACGAGGTTTCACATACCTCAGTCCATAAGGGAATGCATGATAAGGGATGGAGAACTTATCTGAAGTGGTAGCCCCCGGCAACTTTGGTTTGCCGTGGGTGAACCTTTGCTCTTGCAGCCCCCGGTAGTACAGGCTTGCCGGGGTTCAAGTGCCGATCCGCCCCTCTTTTCTTTTCCGTCCTCAAGTGATCTGGAAAGGGCATGCCCTTCGTGAGTCCTGCGAATCAACGAAGACAAAAGGACGGCAAAGAGACGCACACTCGACCTCTAAGCTAGGGGTCAGTCGCCGCTAAGCACTATCAACCCTAACCAAGGACGAGACTCGACCTAGCATGCATGCTATAACTTAGGGCGCCAACGCTTCATTTATCTATGCTCAGGGTTACATGCATCACCGACAATGCTTGTACAAAAGGTGGCTTGCCGGGAGGCCCGGCAAGCCGCGCCTCACAGGTAAAACTTGCGAAGATGCCCAATGTTCCAGGAGCTACTCACCGGAACGGCATCTTCGGTCTCCAGGCGGACTGCACCGGGCCTGGTGACTTGTATTACCCGGTAAGGGCCTTCCCACTTTGGCGTCAACTTGTTGGAATTCTTGGCCGATTGAACGCGCCGAAGGACAAGGTCGCCTTCCTCAAGGCTTTGTGCATGGACCTTGCGGCTATGGTAGCGGCGCAAGGCTTGCTGGTAGCGTGCCGCTCTCACAGCCGCCCAAAGACGATCTTCCTCAAGGAGCATTGCGTCATCTTGCCGCAGTTTCTCTTGCTCAAACTCATCATAAGCGAGCACTCGAGGGGACCCGTGTATGAGTTCAGTGGGGATAACTGCTTCTGCCCCGTATACCAGGGCAAAGGGTGTCTGGCCGGTGGCTCGATTTGGCATCGTTCTGATCGACCAAAGAACCGTCGGCAACTCATCAATCCAGTGCCTTCCGCTCTTGTGCAGCCTGTTAAAGGTCTTTGTCCTTAAGCCCCGCAGCACTTCAGCATTTGCCCTCTCAGCTTGCCCGTTGCTTCGTGGGTGGGCAACAGAAGCGAAACAAACTTTGCTGCCGAGGTCCTGAGTATATTGCATGAAGGTGCGGCTTGTGAACTGTGTGCCATTGTCGATGATGACCCTGTTGGGTACACCAAAGCAGCACACTAGCCCCTTGAAGAACTTGACGGCCGACTGAGCTGTGACCTTCCTCACTGCCTCCACCTCCGGCCACTTTGTGAACTTGTCGATTGCAACGTACAAGTACTCAAAGCCCCCGACAGCACGGGGGAAAGGGTCCAGTATGTCGAGTCCCCAGACCAAGAAGGGCCAGGAGAGAGGAATGGTTTGAAGGGCTTGAGCTGGTTGATGAAGCTTCTTTGAATGGAACTGACATGCTTCACACTTGGTGACTAGTGTCGTCGCATCCTGGAGGGCGGTGGGCCAGAAGAAACCTTGTCGGAATGCCTTGCCGGCAAGGGCCCTCGACCCAATGTGGGATCCACATATGCCTCCATGTATCTCCGCCAACATCTCCAATCCTTCCTCTCGAGGGATGCACTTCAATTTCACACCGTTCGGCCTCTTCCTGTACAGGATGTCATCGACGAACTGGTACATGGTAGAGCGACGGGCTACTTTTTCCTCTTCTTCCTGCTCTTCAGGAAGTTCCCTTGTTTGGAGGAATCGGACGGTATGTTGTGCCCATGTCGAAGCCTGGGGCTCGACGGCGAGGACTAAAGGCATTTCCTCCGCTATTGGGGCGGCTGTTTCGATGGCAAGAGCTTGACGCTCCACCAGAGCCAGCCGTCCCGTGGCGGGCTCAGTGTCTCCGGCAACATCCTTGCCGGCGGCTCCGGGGAGCTTAGCGGGAAAGTATTTCTCGGGCCTTGATTTCCTCCTCTTCTTCTGCCCTGTTGATGGATCAACGGATGGCTGAGTAAGCTGAAGCACAAAGGTACCTGGTTCCATAGGTAGCTTGAGGGCAGCATGTTTCGACAGGTAATCAGCGACATCGTTCTCCGCTCGGGGAACGTACTCAGCCTGTATACCGTCGAAATGCTCTTCCAGCTTTCTCACTTCATCGACGTAGGCCTTCATCAACGGGCTCTGGTAGTCTTTGTTAACTTTCTTGACGACAAGCTGCGAGTCGCCCCTGACGATGATTTTCTTGATTCCGAGATCCGCCGCGATCCTAAGACCGACAAGCAGCCCCTCATACTCTGCTGTATTGTTCATTGACACCTCCCTGGGGAAGTGCATCTGGATCACGTACTTGAGGTGCTCTCCGGTGGGGGCGACAAGCAGCACGCCAGCCCCGACACCTTGTAAGGAGAAAGCTCCGTCAAAGTACATGATCCAACTGCAACTTGCCTCCTTTGCCGGGGAGGGCAGTCTCTTGGTGCTTCTTCGTCAGGTGTTGCGGTCCATTCTGCAATGAACTCCGCCAGGACTCGGCTCTGGATCATCGAAGTACTTTCAAACTTGAGGCCAAAGCTGGACAGCTCCAGTGCCCATTCCACAATCCTCCCCGTTGCATCTGGATTGTGCAATATCTGTTGCAGAGGGAGGCGAGTGACGACAGTGACTTCGTGTGCCTGGAAGTAGAGACGCAGCTTCCTTGAGGCCATAAGGAGGCCGAAGAGCAGTTTCTACACACCGGAATACCTTGATCTAGCCACCTACAGGAGGGAGCTAACAAAGTAGACCGGGCGCTGCATCATTTTCTTCTTTGGCGGCACTTCGACTGGTTGTGTCGTCTCCACATTGGTGGTGTCGGGCTCTGTTGCTGCCATTACCTCGTCGTCAACCTCTCTCTGCGCTACTAGTGCAGCGCTGACCACCTAGTTCGTTGCCGCTAGGTATAGCAGCAACGGCTCCTGGGGCCTAGGCACAACTAGTGTTGGCGCGGAGGAGAGGTACTTCTTCAAATCTTGCAACGCTGCCTCGGCTTCTGGTGTCCACTCCATAGGGCCCGCCTTTTTCAAGATCTTGAAAAAGGGAAGGGTGCGCTCGGCAGACTTGGAGATGAATCTGCCCATGGCGGCGACGCAACCAGCAAGCCGACGCACATCCTTGATTCGCTTGGGTGCCTCAATCTGCTCTATAGCTTTGATCTTGTCCGGGTTGGCCTCTATCCCACGTTGTGACACAAAGAACCCGAGAAGTTTGCCGGACGGGACGCCGAAGACGCACTTCTCAGGGTTCAGCTTGAGATTGATCTTGCGCAGGTTTGCAAACGTCTCTTGCAAATCTGGTATGAGGGTTGCCATGTCCTTGGTTTTGACCACTATGTCATCCATATAGGCTTCCATATTTCTATGGAGCTGGGGTTCAAAACCAATCTGGACCGCCCTCGCGAATGTCGAACCAGCACTCTTCAACCCGAAAAGCATTCGCATGAAACAATACGTACCACATGGGGTGATGAATGATGTTTTCTCTTCGTCTTCTCTTGTCATGAAGATCTAGTGGTAGCCGGAGTAGGCATCGAGGAATGACAACAGATCACACCCAGCCGTGGAGTCAACAATCTGGTTGATGCGCGGCAACGGGAAGGGGTCTTTAGGACAAGCCTTATTGATATCTGTGTAATCAATACACAGCCTCCACTTCCCATTTGCCTTGTGCACCACGACCGGATTGGCCAACCACGTCGGATGGAGCACTCCTCTTACCAAACCTGCTGTCTCCAGTTTCCGTATCTCTTCCGTGATGAACTCTTGCCGTTCCAAAGCTTGCTTCCTGACCTTCTACTTGACGGGCCGCGCATGAGGACAGACAGCAAGGTGGTGCTCAATCACCTCCCTGGGAACGCCGGGGATGTCGGAAGCTTGCCATGCAAACACATCGACATTCGCCCACAGGAAGGTGACGAGCGCGTCTTCCAATTTGTCGTCAAGGGTGGAGCTTATGGTAAAAGCTCCTCCCGTGCCGTCCTCATTGACGGAAACCTTCTTGGTTCCCGGCGGGGTGGCCCTAGACTTCTTGTTTCTGCCGGTGGAGCTCTCTGGCACATCCTCAACGGCAGCGCTACACCCTGAAGAGGTGCGCTTGCCGGAGTGGGTGTCCGAGGTCTCACCGGCCTTCTTCATCTTCTTCCCTCCCGGGGTCCCAGCGGCAGAGCAAGTGCCCTAGTGGCGGCGGCTGCTGCAACTGCTTGCTGGTATAGTTGGTCAGCGCAAATCAGCGCATCTTTCTTATCGGAGGGGATGTTGATGATTGTCACAGGTCCTGGCATCTTCAGGGTGTTGTAGGCGTAGTGCGATGCCGCCATGAACTTGGCCAGCGCTGGGCAGCCAAGGATCCTGTTGTATGGCAAGGGGATCTTGGCAACATCAAACACGATCCTCTCCGTCCTGAAGTTCAGGTTGCTTCCAAAAGTCACGGGAAGCGTGACCTTTCCCTTGGGTTGGCTTCTTCTCGGGTTGACCCCTTGAAACGTGTCCGTCTCTTCGAGGTCTCCATCAGGAATCTGCAGCTTCTCGATCACGACAGGCGAGATCAAGTTCAGACCAGCCCCGCCATCGACTAGCATCTTTGTCACCTTGAGGTTGCGTATCGTTGGTGAAACCAACAACGGCAAGCACCCGACCACAGTAGTGAGATCAGGGTGATCCTCAGTGTCAAAAATGATAGGTGTGTTGGACCACTTCAGCGGCCTTTGGGCATCAAACGACGGCTCTGCCGCTGTAATCTCTCGCGCCCACTATTTAAGCCGGCGATGAGAGGTATGCAGCGAGGCGCCGCCGTCGACGCACATGGCCTCTGTAGCTTTCTGAAACTCTTGGTCGCCGGACTCGTCGTCCTCTTCGTGGTCGTCGTCTTCTGCCTTTTTGTCACAGCCCCGGGCGGGCCTCTCCGGTTGTTTATCCTTGCTGCGACGGCCCGCCTGGCCATCATGCTTCTTGCCGGATCCCTCGGCACCGTCTTGGCCTTTCTCCTTGTCCCGCCTCTCATATTCAGCCCTCTGCTTCTCAGCGAGGAGCTCAACTTGTCGGCAGTCTTGGAGAGCATGGCCTTTGGTGTGATGGATCTTGCAGTACCGCTTGTCAGAGTTGCCTGGCTTCTCGGCAACCACCAAGGCCCGGCAGGCAACACATCCGGCAATTTCCTTGCCGGGGTCATCTGCCTTGGTTTTCTTGGTGGAGCCGGTGTCATCAGACCCCTCAACGGCAAGCACGGCTTTTCCTTTGCGCTTCCTGTTGCGGCGCTGGCCTTTCTTCGTCGGGGCGGCAGTATCCTCGTCTGAGGAGTCGGTTTCCATGTCGGTATCTTCGCCGGGGTACTTCCTTCCTTCTTCAGCCCGGGCACATCTGTCAGCGAGAACATAGAGTTCTGCTACATCTTTCACCTTGTTCATCGCCAGCTCTTCGTGCATCTTGCGATTACGCACGTTCTGATGGAACGCGCTGATGATGGCGGCAGGGTGAACATCAGGGATATTGTACTGTATCCGGCTGAACCTCTGTATGTACTTGCGGAGACTCTCGCCTCCCTTTTGGGGAATGACGTGTAGATCACTTGCTTGGCCATGAGCTTGGTGACCGCCAGTGAAGGCGCCCACGAACTCATGGCACAAATCCGACCAGGAGGAAATGGAGTCTACCGGCAAGTGCATCAACCATGACATGGCGTTGGGTTTAAGAGCCAACGGAAAGTAATTCGCAAGCACCTTATCGTCGCGGGCTCCGGCAGCCTGCATCGCGATGGTGTAAACGCTGAGGAACTCGGACGGGTGAGTCTTGCCGCTGTACTTTTCGCCCACATCAGGTTTGAAAGTGCGGTGAGTGGGCCACTGGAACTGCCGCAGCTCATGGGTAAAAGCCGGACAACCTACCTCGTAAGGTAGGCCTCCAGGGCTCCCCGGTGCCGGGTGGTCCACAGCAGGCACCGCTCGCCTGTCTGACTAGTGGCGCGCTCCGCGCCGGCGCTCGATAGTGGTTCGAGCGTCTTCATGCTCTCGTTCCTGAAGGACTTGGCGCTGGTCACAGTGGGTCCGCGGGTCGGACGACGCTATGGAGATTGCATCGCCCGTGACGTCACGACGGGCTGGCGTCCGCGGCGCCGGGCGAGGAGGGGGCCGAGTGCACCGTGGTTGCGGCGCCGCCAGCTCTCCTGCCACTGGTGCGTGGGACTCCGTCGGAGCGTCGACCCGGGGGCTCCGCCGGGCTTGGTTCGTCTTTGTTGGCCACCGCAACAAGGCTTCGGATGGTGGCTCTCCATTCATCGAGTTTCCCCGTAGTGGGGGGGGGAATCGAGGAGCAACTGCGCGCGCGCCAGGGCTTCTGCTGGCGTTGGTGGTAGCGAAACCTGCACGGATCGCGATGCGCTTCGACTTCTGACCATGTCAGAAGGAGCTCTATCACGACCTCGCGGTTGCGTGCCACCTTCGACAGCGCCTCGGCGAGCGGGCAGGTCTTCTACAACCCGGGAGGGGCGCTCGGGGCTCTTCCCGCAGCGACGCCCGGGGTCTTCGGTGTGATTACGCCGTCCGTCGCGTGCCGCTTGAGAGGAGCGCACCGTCGGTGCCGGCGTGGGAGTCTGGGAAGCCCTCGCGTCGCCTTCGGGCGGGGTGGCAGCGATCCTGGAAGGCCCCGCGCCTTCCGTGGGGGGCCTGGCTCCGTCCTTGGATTTGGCAGCGTGCAGCCCGTTGCCAGTCGCACGAACATCGCTGCCTCCCAAACTCTGGCTGCTGGGACGGTGTTGGTGTTCGCGAATGGCGCCCCGGGTCCTTTCCGCGACCGGTCCGCTGCTCGCCCGCGTCGGGATGGGATGTCCGGCGTCCGACGGGTCAACCGCCACCGTCGTCTTCTTCTTGGGCGCCATGACAATGAAGGAGCGTCGAACTAACTGCTAAAGCCGATTCTCACAACTGCGCATCCCCTGCCTGGCGCGCCAAAGATGTCGGTGTGAAACGACACCTATGGGATCACAAGAATCCCTACTACGGTTGCAGGGCGCGGGGGTCGTGAGAAGAGCGGATCAAACAGATAGCACACGGTTCCTTTATCCAGGTTCAGGCCGCGAGGATGCGTAAAACCCTACTCCTGCTTTGGTGGACTGTATATCAGTGTTCTTGAACTAGCTATGGGGCGTGTAGAGCTCCAAAAAAGCCGAATCCCCCTCATGGTCGCCTCGGGCCTCCTTTTATAGGAAAGGGGCTGCCACAGTGGCACACAAGAGGTGGAAAGGGTACAGTAATGCGAGTTTATCCCTCGCACTACATGACAAGGCGCATTTAATGCGCCTTGCTTAGGTGTCCTTGCTTTATCGGGGGCGGGGGAGAGCCCCGTCCTGTCCGTCGCCGCTCCCTCTTGTGTTGACACGCGCCCTGGCCAGCGGTGCTTGTGGTGCCATATCGGCAGGCAAGCAGCTGAGGTGGCGCAGCGGTGGGTCTCCACGAAGATCTGCACGCCGCCACGCAGGTGCCTGCCCAACTGGTTGGGTCGGCAGCTGCATGCGAACGGCGGTGGGGGCGCGACTGGTGTGGGCCTGGTGGTGACCCCATGGGTGTCCTTGGCAAGGGTCTTGCCGGGGCCCCGGCAAGGGTCTTGTCGTGGCGCTCACTGTCATTCCCGGCAAGGCTCTTGCTGGGGGCCTTGTGGTCCTCCTTGGCTGGGATCCCGCCAAGGGTCATCACCTTCTTAGGTGGGCATCTGGTCTTGAATGTCTTCACAAAGATCTGCATGCCACCGCGGGGATGTCTCCTGAATCCTTGCCCCATGGGGGCAGTGGACTCAAGGGTAACCTCGCTGCGTAGGTGTGGGGCGAGCTGCCATGGCAAGGATCTTGCCGGGCTAGCTAAAGCTATCCCCCGGCAGGGATCTTGCCGGGGGGGTCTGCTCTGTCCCCTTTGCTCTTTGTGGTCTTGGCGTCGTTTTGCTCCTCTTCAGCTCCGGCCTTACCTTGGTTTCCCTCCCTTGCCGTGCCCGGTGTGGCGGCGCCCGTGGCTCGGACTTCCCGTGCACAGTCATAGGGGTGCAAAAAGTGTACCCCCCTTTTTGTACACCGACATCAACTTTGGAAACACTTCCAACACACATCGTCACCTCGCCCTTAGCCAGTCTCCGTTTAGTTCATAGCTTTTGCTTCAAGTCACCAATAATAGCAACTGAACTGGTATCCAATACCCAGGTGCTACCAGGAGTACTAGTAAGGTACACATTAATAACACGTATATACTTTGTTGAAGTTGCCAGCCTTCTTATCTACCATGCATTTGGGGTAGTTCCGCTACCAGTGACCGTTCCCCTTACAATAGAAGCACTTAGTCTCGGGTTTGGGTTCAACCTTGGGTTCCTTCACTGGAACGGCAACTGGTTTGCCATTCATGAAGTTTCCCTTCTAGCCCTTGCCCTTCTTGAAACCAGTGGTCTTGTTAAACCATCAGCACTTCATGCTCCTTCTTGATTTCTACCTTTTGCGGTCTTAAGCACCGCGAACAGCTCCGGGATCATCTCCATCCCTTGCATGTCATAGTTCATCACGAAGATCTAGTAGCTTAGTGATAGTGACTAGAGAACTCTATCAATCACTATCTTATCTGGAAGTTTAAATCCCACTTGATTCAAGTGATTGTAGCACCCAGACATTCTGAGCACATGCTCACTAGCTGAGCTATTCTCCTCCATCTTGTAGGCAAAGAACTTGTCAGAGGTCTCATACCTCTCAACACGGGCATGAGCCTGAAATCCCAATTTCAGCTCTTGGAACATCTCATATGTTCTATGGCGTTCAAAACGTCATTGGAATCCCAATTCTAAGCCGTAAAGTATGGTGCACTTAACTATCAAGTAGTCATCAGGACGTATCTGTCAGATGTTCATAACATCCACAAACGACGCTGGAGGGGTTGGCACACCGAGCGGTGCATCGAAGACATAAGCCTTCTGTGTAGCAGTGAGGACATTCCTCAGGCAACGGACCTAGTCCGCATCATTGCTTACAATATCTTTCAACTTAATCTTTCTCTAGGAACGTATTGAAACAGGGAGCTACAACTCGAGCTATTGATCTACAACCCTTTTTGCAAAGACAACTTAGACTATTGTTCATGATAAATAAGTTCATCTAATCAAATTATATAATGAACTCCCACTCAGATAGACATCCCTCTAGTCATCTAAGTGGTACATGATCCGAGTCAACTAGGCCGTGTCTGATCATCACGTGAGATGGACTAGTCATCATCGGTGAACATCTTCATGTTGATCGTATCTTCTATACGACTCATGTTCGACCTTTCGGTCTTCCGTGTTCCGAGGCCATGTCTGTACATGCTAGGCTCGTCAAGTCAACCTAAGTGTGTTGCGTGTGTAAATTTGGCTTACACCCGTTGTATGTGAACGTTAGAACCTATCACACCCAATCATCACGTGGTACTTCAGAACAACGGACCTTAGCAACGGTGCACAGTTAGGGAAAACACAATTCTTGAAATAATTGTGAGGGATCATCTTATTTAAGCTACCGTCGTTCTTAAGAAAATAAGATGTAAAAACATGATAAACATCACATGCAATCAAAAAGTGACATGATATGGCCAATATCATTTTGCTCCTTTTGATCTCCATCTTTGGGGTGCCATGATCATCATCGTCACCGGCATGACACCATGATCTCCATCATCGTGTCTTCGTGAAGTTGTCTCGCCAACTATTACTTCTACTACTACGGCTAACGGTTAGCAATACAGTAAAGTAATTACATGACGTTTATGTTGACACGCAGGTCATAAATAAATTAAGACAACTCCTATGGCTCCTACCGGTTGTCATACTCATCGACATGCAAGTCGTTATTCCTATTACAAGAACATGATCAATCTCATACATCACATATATCATTCATCACATCCTTTTGGCCATATCACATCACACGGCATATGCTGCAAAAACAAGTTAGACATCCTATAATTGTTGTTGCAAATTTTACGTGGCTGCTATAGGTTTCTTAGCAAGAACGTTTCTTACCTATGCCCAAACCACAACGTGATATGCCAATTTCTATTTACCCTTCATAAGGACCCTTTTCATCGAATCCGATCCGACTAAAGTAGGGGAGACAGACACAAGCTAGCCACCTTATGCAACTAGTGCATGTCAGTCGGTGGAACCTGTCTCACGTAAGAGTACGTGTAGAGTCGGTTCAGGCCGCTTCATCCCACGATGCCGCCGAATCAAGATAAGACTAGTAACGGCAAGTAAATTGACAAAATCGACGCCCACAACAACTTGTGTTCTACTCGTGCATAGAAACTACACATGGACCTAGCTCATGATGCCACTTATGGGGAACGTAGCAGACATTTAAATTTTTTTACGCATCACCAAGATCAATCTATGGAGTCATCTAGCAATGAGGGGAAGGGGAGTGCATCTACATACCCTTGTAGATTGCTAAGCGGAAGTGTTCAAGTGAACGGGGTTGATGGAGTCGTACTCGTCGTGATCCAAATCACCGATGATCCTAGCGCCGAACGGACGGCACCTCCGTGTTCAACACACGTACGGTTGGGAGAGACGTCTCCTCCTTCTTGATCCAGCAAGGGAAGGAGAGGTTGATGGAGATCCAGCAGCACGACGGCGTGATGGTGGAAGTAGCGGGATCCCGGCAGGGCTTCGCCAAGCGCAAGTGGGGAGGAAGAGGTGTCAGGGAGGGAGGGAGGCGCCAGGGCTTCGGGTGCGGCTGCCCTTCCTCCCCTCCACTATATATAGGGGCCTAGGGGGGCGCCGACCCCTTGTAGATCCCATCTAGGGAGGGGGGCGGCAGCCCTAGGGGTGGCTTGGCCTCCAAGCCAAGTGGAGGCGCCCCCACCCCTTAGGGTTTCCAACCCTAGGCGCCTTGCTTGTGGGGGGGCGGCACCAGCCACCTGGGGCTGGGTCCCCTCCCAACCTTGGCCCTGAAGCCCTCCGCGGCCGGTTGCCCCACTGGACCCCCGGGACCCTCCCTGGTGTCCGTACAGTTACCATAAAAACCCGAAACTTCTTCCGGTGACCAAAAGCAGACTTCCCCATATATATAATCTTTACCTCCAGACCATTCCGGAACTCCTCGTGATGTCCGGGATCTCATCCGGGACTTCAGAACAACATTCGGTAACCGCATTACAGTACTTCCCTATAACCTAGCGTCATCGAAACCTTAAGTGTGTAGACCCTACGGGTTCGGGAGTCATGCAGACATGGCCGAGACACTCTCCGGTCAATAACCACAGCGGGATCTGGATACCCATGTTGGCTCCCACATTCTCCACGATGATCTCATCGGATGAACCACGATGTCAAGGATTCAATCAATCCCGTATTACAATTTCCCTTGTCTACGGTATGATAACTTGCCCGAGATTCGATCGTCGGTATCCCGATACCTCGTTCAATCTCGTTACCGGCAAGTCTCTTTACTCGTTCCGTAACACATCATCCCGTGATCAACTCCTTGGTCACATTGTGCACATTATGATGATGGCCTACCAAGTGGGCCCAGAGATACCTCTCCGTCACACGGAGTGACAAATCCCAGTCTCGATTCGTGCCAACCCAACAGACACTTTCGGAGATACCCGCAGTGCACCTTTATAGCCACCCAGTTACGTTGTGACGTTTGGTACACCCAAAGCATTCCTACAGTATCCGGGAGTTGCACAATCTCATGGTCTAAGGAAATGATACTTGACATTAGAAAATCTTTAGCATACGAACTACACGATCTTGTGCTAGGCTTAGGATTGGGTCTTGTCCATCACATCATTCTCCTAATGACGTGATCCCGTTATCAACGACATCCAATGTCCATGGTTAGGAAACCGTAACCATCTATTGATGAACGAGCTAGTCAACTAGAGGCTTACTAGGGACATGGTGTTGTCATGATCCACACATTATCTGAGTTTCCTATCAATACAATTCTAGCATGGATAATAAACGATTACATGAACAAGGAAATATAATAATAACTAATTTATTATTGGCCTCTAGGGCATATTTCCAACAGTCTCCACTTGCACTAGAGGTCAATAATCCATTCACATCGCTATTGATAACACTCAAGGTCACATCCCCATGTGACTAACACCCAAAGAGTTTACTAGAGTCAATAATCTAGTTCACATTACCATGTGATTAACACTCAATGAGTTCTGGGTTTGATCATGTTATGCTTGTGAGAGAGGTTATAGTCAACGGGTCGTGAACTTTCAGATCCGTGTGTCTTTCAAATCTCTATGTCATCTGTAGATGCAGCTACCACGCTTCTATTTGGAAGCTATTCCAAATACTGTCTACTATACGGAATCCGGTTTACTACTCAGAATCATCGGATTAGTGTCAAAGTTGCATCGGCGTAACCCTTACGACGAACTCTTTACCACCTCCATAATCGAGAAAATTCCTTAGTCCACTAGTTACTAAGGATAACTTTGACCTCTATCCTGTGATCCATTCTTGGACCACTCTTGTACCCCTTGACTGACTCATGGCAAGGCACACTTCAGGTGCGGCACACACATAGCATACTGTAGAGCCTAGTCTAAAGCATAGGGGACGACCTTCGTCCTTCCTCTTTCTTCTACGTGGTCGAGCTTTAAAGTCTTAACTTCATACCTTACAACTCAGCAAGAACTCCTTCTTTGACTGATCCATCTTGAACACCTTCAAGATTCATGTCAGGTATGTGCTCATTTGAAAGTACCATTAAGCGTTTGACCTATCCTTATAGATCTTGATGCTCAATGTTAAGTAGCCTAATCCAGGTTTTCAATTGAAAAAACTTTTCAAATAACTTGCATTGCTTTCCAGAAATTCTACATCATTTCCGATCAACAATATGTAACAAACATATACTCATCGAATTCTATAGTGCTCCACTCACTTCTTTGGAAATACAAGTTTCTCATAAACTTTGTATAAACCTAAAATCTTTGATCATCTCATCAAAGCGTACTTTCCAATTCCGAGATGCTTACTCCAGTCCTTAAAAGGATTGCTGGAGCTTTGCATACTTGTTAGCATCTTTCAGGATTGACAAAACCTTCTGGTTGTATCACATACAACCTTTCCTCAAGAAAATCGTCGAGGAAACAATGTTTTGACATCCTATCTGCAAGATTTCATAAATAATGCAGTAACTACTAACATAATTCCAACAGACTCTTAGCATCGCTACGAGTGAGAAAGTTTCATCATAGTCAACTCCTTGAACTTGTTAGGAAACATCTTAACGACAAGTCGAGCTTTCTTAATGGTGACACTTACCATCATTGTCCGTCTTTATTTTAAAATCCATATGTACCCAACAGCCTTACGACCATCAAGTAGTTCTTCCAAAGTCTACACTTTGTTTTCATACATGGATCCTCCCTTGGATTTTATGGCCTCGAGCCATTTTTCGGAATCCGGGCCCACCATCGCTTCTCCATATCTCGTAGGTTCATTGTTGTCTAGCAACATGACTTCCAAGACAGGATTACGTACCACTCTGAAGTAGTACGCATCCTTGTCGTCCTACGAGGTTTGGTAGTGACTTGATCCGAAGTTTCATGATCACTATCATAAGCTTCCACTTCAATTGGTGTAGGTGCCACAGGAACAACTCCGTGTGCCCTGCTATACACCAGTTGAAGTGATGGTTCAATAACCTCATCAAGTCTCCACCATCCTCCCACTCAATTCTTTCGAGAGAAACTTTTCCTCGAGAAAGGACTCGATTAAAGAAACAATCCCTATTGCTTTCGGATCTGAGACAGGAGGTATACCCAACTGTTTTGGATGTCCTATGAAGATGCATTTATCCGCTTTGGGTTCGAGCTTATCAGCCTAAAACTTTTTCACACAAGCGTCGCAGCCCCAAACCTTTTAAGAAACGACAGCTTAGGTTTCTCTGAACCATAGTTCATGCGGTGTCGACTCAAACGGAATTGCGTGGTGCCCTATTTAAAGTGAATGTGGTTGTCTCTAATGCCTAACCCATAAACTATAGTGGTGATTCGATAAGACACATCATGGTATGCACCATATCCAATAGGGTGCAATTATGATGTTCGGACACACCATCACACTATGGTGTTCCAGGCAGTATTAGTTGTGAAACAATTTCCAAAATGTCTTAACTGTGTGCCAAACTCGTAATTCAGATATTCATCTCTATGATTATATCATAGATATTTTATCCTCTTGTCACGATGATCTTTCCACTTCACCCTGAAATTACTTGAACCTTTCAATAATTCAGACTCGTGATTCATCAAGTAAATATACTTAGCATCTACTCCAATCATCTGTGAAGTAAGAATATAACGATATCCACTACATGCCTCAGCACTCATTGGACTGCACACATCAAGATGTATTACTTCCAACAAGTTGCTTTCTTGTTCCATCTTACTGAAAACGAGGCCTTTCAGTCATCTTGCCCATGTGGTATGATTTGCATGTTTCAAGTGATTCAAAATCAAGTGAGCCCAAACGATCCATCTGTATGGAGTTTCTTCATGCATATATACCAATAGGCATAGTTCGCATGTCTCAAGTGATTCAAAATCAAGTGAGTCCAAAGATCCATCAACATGGAGCTTCTTCATGGGTTTTATACCATTATGACTCAAATTGCAGTGCCACAAGTATGTGGTACTATCATTACTATCTTATATCTTTTGGCATGAACATGTGTATCACTACGATCGGGATTCAATAAACCATTCATTTTAGATGCAAGACCATTGAAGGTATTATTCAAATAAACAGAGTAACCATTATTCTCCTTAAATGAATAACCGTATTGCGATAAACATAATCCAATCATGTCTATGCTCAACGCAAACACCAAATAACAGTTATTTAGGTTTAACACCAATCCCGATGGTAGACAGAGCGTGCGATGCTTGATCACATCAACCTTGGAAACACTTCCAACACATATCATTGTCTCACCTTTGGCTAGTCTCTGTTTATTCTGTAGCCTTTTATTTCGAGTTACTAACACTTAGCAACCGAACCGGTATCTAATACCCTGCTGCTACTAGGAGTACTAGAAAAGTACACATTTAATATAATGTATGTCCAATACATACTTCTGTCAACCTTGCCAGCCTTCTCATGTACCAAGTATCTAGGGTGGTTCTGCTTCAGTGACCGTTCCCCTTATTACAGAAGCACTTTTTCTCGGGCTTGGGTTCAACTTTGGGTTTCTTCACTAGAGCAGCAACTAATTTGTCGTTTCATGAAGTATCCCTTTCTTGCCCTTGCCCTTCTTGAAACTAGTGGTTTTACTAACCATCAACAATTGATGCTCCTATTTGATTTCTACTTTCGCAGTGTCGCGAATAGCTCAAGGATCATCATATCTATCCCTGATATGTTATAGTTCATCACGAAGCTCTAGTAGCTTGGTGGCAGTGACTTTGGAGAACCATCACTATCTCATCTGGGAGATTAACTCCCACTCGATTCAAGCGATTGTAGTACTCATACAATCTGAGCACATGCTCAACGATTGAGCTTTTCTCCTTAGTTTGCAGGCTTAAGAAACTTGTCAGAGGTCTCATACCTCTTGATATGGGCACTATCCTGAAATCCCAATTTCAGTCCTTGGGACATCTCATATGTTCTATGATGTTTCAAAAACGTCTTTGGTGCCTCCATTCTAAACCATTTAGCATTACGCACTGAACTATGATGTAGTCATCAAAACGTGTATGTCAGATGTTCACAACATCTACAACCGACGCTCGAGGTTCAGCTCACTAAGCGGTGCATTAAGGACATAATCCTTCTGCGCAGCAATGAGGACAATCCTTAGTTTACGGACCCAGTCCGCATAATTGCTACTATCAACTTTCAACTAAATTTTCTCTAGGAACATATCTAAAACAATAGAACTAAAGCGTAAGCTACGACATAATTTGCAAAGTCCTTTTGACTATGTTCATGATAATTAAGTTCATCTAATAATTTAATGAACTCCCACTCAGATAGACATCCCTCTAGTCATCTAAGTGATACATGATCCGAGTCAACTAGGCCGTGTCCAATCATCACGTGAGACGGACTAGTCATCATCGGTGAACATCTTCATGTTGATCATATCTTCTATATGACTCATGTTCGACCTTTCAGTCTTCCGTGTTCCGAGGCCATGTCTGTACATGCTAGGCTCGTCAAGTCAACCTAAGTGTATTGCGTGTGTAAATCTGGCTTACACCCGTTGTATTCGAACTTTAGAATCTATCACACCCAATCATCACGTGGTGCTTCGAAACAACGAACCTTCGCAACGGTGCACAGTTAGGGGGAACACTTTCTTGAAATTATTGCGAGGGATCATCTTATTTAAGCTACCGTCGTTCTAAGCAAATAAGATGTAAAACATGATAAACATCACATGCAATCAAATAGTGACATGATATGGCCAATATCATTTTGCTCCTTTTGATCTCCATCTTGGGGCGCCATGATCATCATCGTCACCGGCATGACACCATGATCTCCATCATCATGATCTCCATCATCGTGTCTTCATGAAGTTGTCTCGTCATCTATTACTTCTACTACTATGGCTAACGGTTTAGCATTAAAGTAAAGTAATTACATGACGTTTATGTTGACACGCGGGTCATAAATAAATTAAGACAACTCATATGGCTCTTGCCGGTTGTCATACTCATCGACATGCAAGTCGTGATTCCTATTACAAGAACATGATCAATCTCATACATCACATATATCATTCATCATTCATCACATCCTTTTGGCCATATCACATCACACGGCACATGCTGCAAAAACAAGGTAGACGTCCTCTAATTGTTGTTGCAAATTTTTTACGTGGCTGCTATAGGTTTCTTAACAAGAACGTTTCTTACCTACGCCAAAACCACAACGTGATATGCCAATTTATATTTACCCTTCATAAGGACCCTTTTCATCGAATCTGATCTGACTAAAGTGGGAGAGACAGACACCCGCTAGCCACCTTATGCAACTAGTGCATGTCAGTCGGTGGAACCTGTCTCATGTAAGCGTACATGTAAGGTCGGTCCGGGCCGCTTCATCCCACGATGCCGCCGAATAAAGATAAGACTAGTAACGGCAAGTAAATTGGCAAAATCAACGCTCACAACTACTTTGTGTTCTACTCATGCATAGAAACTACGCATAGACCTAGCTCATGATGCCACTGTAGGGGAACGTAGCAGAAATTTAAAATTTTCTACGCATCACCAAGATCAATCTATGGAGGCATCTAGAAACGAGGGGAAGGAGAGTGCATCTGCATACCCTTGTAGATCGCTAAGCGGAAGCGTTCAAGTGAACGGGGTTGATGGAGTCGTACTCGTCGTGATCCAAATCACCGATGATCCTAGCGCCGAACGGACGGCACCTCCACGTTCAACACACGTACGGTTGGGAGAGACGTCTCCTCCTTCTTGATCCATCAAGGGAAGGAGATGTTGATGGAGATCCAGCAGCACAACGATGTTGTGGTGGAAGTAGCGGGATCCCGGCAGGGCTTCGCCAAGTGCAAGCGGGGAGGAAGAGGTGTCACGGGAGGGAGGGAGGCGCCAGGGCTTCAGGTGCGGCTGCCCTCCCTCCCCTCCACTATATATAGGGGCCTAGGGGGGCGCCGACCCCTTGTATATCCCATCTAGGGAGGGGGGCGGCAGCCCTAGGGGTGGCTTGGCCTCCAAGCCAAGTGGAGGCGCCCCCACCCCTTAGGGTTTCCAACCCTAGGCGCATGGGAGGCCCAAGGGGGGCGCACCAGCCCACCAGGGGCTGGTTCCCACGCCCCTTCAGCCCATGGGGCCCTCCGGCATATGTGGCCCCACCTGGTGGACCCCCGGGACCCTTCCGGTGGTCCCGATACAATACCGATGACCCCCGAAACCTTCCCGGTGGCCGAAACTGGACTTCCTATATATAAATCTTTACCTCTGGACCATTCCAGAACTCCTCGTGATGTCCGGGATCTCATCCGGGACTCCGAACAACTTTCGGGTTACCGCATACTAATATCTCTACAACCCTAGCATCACTGAACCTTAAGTGTGTAGACCCTACGGGTTCGGGAACCATGCAGACATGACCGAGACAGCTCTCCGACCAATAACCACCAGCGGGATCTGGATACCCATGTTGGCTCCCACATGTTCCACGATGATCTCATCGGATGAACCACAATGTCGAGGATTCAATCAATCCCGTATTCAATTCCCTTTGTCTATCGGTATGATACTTGCCCGAGATTCGATCGTCGGTATCCCGATACCTCATTCAATCTCGTTACCGGCAAGTTGCTTTACTTGTTCCGTAACACATCATCCCGTGATCAACTCCCTGGTCACATTGTGCACATTATGATGATGGCCTACCAAGTGGGCCCAGAGATACCTCTCCGTCACACGGAGTGACAAATCCCAGTCTCGATTCGTGCCAACCCAACAGACACTTTCGGAGATACCCGCAGTGCACCTTTATAGCCACCCAGTTACATTGTGACGTTTGGTACACCCAAAGCATTCCTACGATATCCGGGAGTTGCACAATCTCATGGTCGGAAATGATACTTGACATTAGAAAAGCTTTAGCATACGAACTACAGGATCTTGTGCTAGGCTTAGGATTGGGTCTTGTCCATCACATCATTCTCCTAATGATGTGATCCCGTTATCAACGACATCCAATGTCCATGGTCAGGAAACCGTAACCATCTATTGATGAACGAGCTAGTCAACTAGAGGCTTACTAGGGACATGGTGTTGTCTATGTATCCACACATGTATCTGAGTTTCCTATCAATACAATTCTAGCATGGATAATAAACGATTATCATGAACAAGGAAATATAATAATAATAATTAATTTATTATTGCCTTTGGGGCATATTTCCAACAGTCTCCCACTTGCACTAGAGTCAATAATCTAGTTCACATCGCTATGTGACTAACACTCAAGGTTGCCATGCAACTAACACCCAAAGAGTTTACTAGAGTCAATAATCTAGTTCACATTACCATGTGATTAAACACTCAATGAGTTCTGGGTTTGATCATGTTATGCTTGTGAGAGATGTTATAGTCAACGGGTCTGCAACAATCAGATCCGCATGTACTTCGCAAAACTTTATGTCATATCATAGATGGTGCTACCACGTTCCACTTGGAGCTATTCCAAATGGTTGCTCCATTATACATATCCGGTTTTTCTACTCATAGTCACCCAGATAGGTGTTAAAGCTTGCATCGACGTAACTCTTAACGTCGAACTCTTTATCACCTCCATAACCGAGAAATATTTCGTTATTCCTCTAAGGATAATTTTGACCACTGTCCAGTTATCCACTCCTGGATCACCTTTGTACCCTCTTGCCAGACATGTGGCAAGGCACAAATCAGGTGCGGTACTCAGCATGGCATACCGTATAGAGCCTATGACAAAAGCATAGGGGACGACCTTCGCCCTTCCTCTTTCTTCTGCCGTGATCAAGCTTTGAGTCTTACTCAACTTCACACCTTACAACTCAGGTAAGAATCCCTTCTTTGACTGATCTATTTTGAACTCCTTCAAAATCATGTCAAGGTGTGCGTTCTTTGCAAGTATCATCAGGCGTCTTGATCTATCTCTATAGATCTTGATGCCCAATATGCAAGCAGCTTTATCCAGGTCTTCCTTCAAAAATCAGTCTTCAAACAACCATTTATGCTTTCCAGAAATTCTACATCATTTCGGATCAACAATATGTCATCCACATATACTTATCATAAATGTTGTAGTGCTCCCACTCACTTTCTTGTAAATACAAGTTTCTAGCAAACATTGTATAAACCTAAAAGCTTTGATCACTCCATCAAAGCACATATTCCGACTCCGAGATGCTTGCTCTAGTCCATAGAAGGATCGCTGGAGCCAGCATACCTTTTAGCATCCTTAGGATCGACAAAAACATAGATTGTATCACATACAACTCTTTCTTACGAAAACTGGTAAGAAAACTTGTTTTGACATCCATCTGTCAGATTTCATAATCGAAAAATATAGCTAATGCTAACATGATTCCGACGGACTTAAGCATCGCTACGGGTGAGAAAATCTCATCGTAGTCAACTCCTTGAACTTGTGAAAAACTCTTTGCCACAAGTCGAGCTTCATAGATGGTGACATTACCGTCTGCGTTTGTCTTCTTCTTAAAGATCCATTTATTCTCAATGGCTTGCCGATCATCGAGCAAGTCCACCAAAGTCCATACTTTGTTCTGATACATGGATCCTATCTCGGATTTCATGGCTTCTGACCATTTGTCGGAACACGGGCCCACCATCGCTTCTCCATAGCTCGTAGGTTCATTGTTGTCTAACAACATGATATCTAAAACAGGATTACCATACCACTCAGGAGTAGTACATGTCCTTGTCGACCTACGAGGTTCGATAGCAACTTGATCCGAAGCTTCATGATCACTATCATTAACTTCCTCTTCAACAGACGTAGGCGCCAGAGAAAACATCTTTCTGTGTTGCATCACTCTCTAGTTGAAGTAAAGGTTCAACAATCTCATCAAGTTCTATCTTCCTCCCACTCAATTCTTTTGAGAGAAACTCCTTCTCGAGAAAGGACCCGTTTTTAGCGACAAACACTTTGCCCTCAGATCTGAGATAGAAGGTATACCCAACTATTACCTTTGGGTATCCTATGAAGATGTATTTGTCCACTTTGGGTTCGAGATTTTTCGGCTGAAGCCTTAAGCATCGCAGCACCAAATATTAAGAAACGACAACTTTGGTTTCTTGCCAAACCAATGTTCATACGACGTCGTCTCAACGGACTTAGATGGTGCCCTATCTAAAGTGATTGCAGCTTTCTCTAACGCATAACCTCAAAATGATAGCGGTAGATCGGTAAGAGACATCGTAGATCGCACCATATCTCATAAGGTTCGATTACGATGTTCGGACACGCCATTACGCTGTGGTGTTCCTGGTGGTGTGAATTGTGAAACAATTTCACAATGTGTTAAGTGATTGCCAAACTCATAACTCAGAAATTCTCCATCGATCAGATCGTAGGAATTTGATCTTCTTGTTATGATGGTTCTTAACTTCACTCTGAAATTGCTTGAACTTTTCAAACGTTTCAGACTCGTGATACATCAAGTAAATATACTTAGCATCTACTCAAATCATATGTGAAGTAAGAACATAACGATATCCACTACATGCCTCAGCACTCATTGGACTGCACACATGAAGATGTATTACTTCCAACAAGTTGCTTTCTTGTTCCATCTTACTGAAAATGAGGCCTTTCAGTCATCTTGCCCATCTGGTATGATTTGCATGTCTCAAGTGATTCAAAATCAAGTGAGCCCAAACGATCCATCTGTATGGAGTTTCTTCATGCATATATACCAATAGGCATGGTTCACATGTCTCAAGTGATTCAAAATCAAGTGAGTCCAAAGATCCATCAACATGGAGCTTCTTCATGCGTTTTATACCATTACACTACAAAAAAAATACACTTCCGTGTTGATACGTGTTTGTCACAGTAGGTCGCTTTTTTTGTCATGCATGTACATCCATGACAAATTTATGACAGAATCAAGATAGTCATACTTGTGTTGTCGTAGAAGTGTTCCATGACATTACCAAAATTATCATCACGGAAGTGTCCACTTCCATGACGATAAATCACGCGTCATAGAAGTGATTTCGTCAAGGGTGACCGACACGTGGCATCCACCGTAACGGAACACCATTAAGCTATCGGGTCAGGTTTTGGATTCGATAACCCGTTAACAGCCCCGACCAATGGGAAATTTCCACGTGTAAAATTCTTATTGGCCGGACAAAACATGTGTCAGCTCGTCAGTGGGTCAGATAGGCGCCTACGATATGTCGACACATGGCACGGCCCAACAGCGGCCCATTTAGCTTACAAAGCCGGCCCGTTTGACTTGGTCAAAAGTTAACGGGCTGGCCCATGAAAAGCCTGTTAACGGTCTCTTCGCAAATAGCCCATTTTACGGCCCGTTAACTCATGGCCCGTTAGGCCCTAAAGGAAATCGGCCCAACAACGTCATGTGGGCCGTCGAATATAATACCAACCCATTTCACTTTCAGCCCATGTATGGCCCACGACGTCTTTCGGCCTATATGAGGCCTTCGTATCTTTCGGCCCATTACAGGCCCACGGTGAGTCTAGCCCATAATGAACAGTAATTTTCTTTATACCCGTTAATGGCCCGTGATTTACATGGGCCGTTTCCAGCCCGTGTTAGCTTTCGGCCTATTGACGGCCCATACGTTCTTGGGCTCCTTTTCGGCCCTCGATTACTTCCGGCCCGTTACTGGCCTGTTCCACTAATGGGCCAAATTCGGCCCATGGCAAGAGTCAGCCCATTACTGGCCTGTTACCCTACTGGGCCAAAATCGGCCCATGGCAAGAGTCGGCCCGTTTCTGGCCTGTTAACCCGTTGCCCCGTTTCCAGCCCGTCCTATATTCTGGCCCATTAATGACCCGTTATGCCTGTGACAGAATTAAGCCTTTGCTGTCCTACGGCCTGTTAACGGCTGTTACCGTGCTGGGCCGATACCAATTACGCCCGATTATGGCCCATGTAGACACATTTATCCGACGGCCCGAGGCCCACCGATTACAGGCCCATTTATCGACGGCCCGTAGGAGACCCATGGATCCTACGGCCCGTATATGGCCCATGGTAGTTGCGGCCACTAGCAAACAAGGGAAAAAGAAGACTAGGAAATAAATAAGGCCGAAACTAACGCTAGGCTATTAAGGCGATTGCACAGATTACATCCACTCGGCATCAAAGATCGCCACCAGTGCAAATATAGGGAACACCCTACACTATACAAAAATGGCTTGCTGTTTTCTTCAGGCGGTGGCTGCACGTTAAGAATACATTTTGTATCGCACCAAAACAAATTACAACTATATAACAAAAGGAAGGTTGGCATAAAACTTAACAGTCTAGCAGATAAATGCACCACCAGAAGTTCAGAAGCTCAGTTCATTTGACCTGACTGTTACGTTTTCATGCTGTATTGTCCGATGGAGCACCATAACCCTCGCCTTCATTTCCCCTAGGCTCCTGAACAACATAGCAAATGTCTGATAGTCTGGTTTCAAAACCATGCATATCTTGACGACATTGAGCAATGTTTCTCCTTGTTTCACAAAGGGTCTCTGTTAGGGAATGGACTTGTGTCTGGAGCGCAGATACAACATTGCTTTGAGCTTGCATATCTTGATCATGAGGCAGTTTGGACGATATTGCCTTAACAACCAACCCAGTATTACGCAGGAACGTGCTTTTGGCACTGTTAGTGGACAGGTACTGACCCACTGCAGCAAGAGCTGACATTGCGGTTATAGTTGCCTCGCCACCTTCAGAAGGTGGCGGTTCCACCATTTTTTCCATAGCTCGCTGAAAAGTTGAGGTTTTACATTAGTAGTACCAGAACAGAAGATATTAAGGAGGCAGCAAAACCAAACAAAATAGCTTTGGTCTATATACAGAACTTATTCTGGTGAACCCATGTAAAATATTAGTTGTATTTTATTGCAAAGTACATAATAAAACCAGGTTCCAAACATATGACCATGTACCATCGCTAATGTATTGTCTATTTCTTCACATTGTATTGAGGGCTAAGGATGAAGAGACGAAGTTTATAATACGGTAAGCATAGTATGACGTCATTCATATCACAAAACAACTGAGAACAGACAAACAGGCAATTGTAACGTTGTGTGGGCAAGTCCAGCACGGAACTAGATTACGGGTCAAGATCAAAGGAACATCACTCCTCTCTTTTAAACCTTGTAAGGTGCAATGATACGCTAAGACAATTGTGTATAAAATTGAAAAGAGTAATAGACATTGGCTGCAAACCATGCAGTTCAAGGCACAAGTCAGAGTAAGTAGTAGTTAAAAGGCATGAGGATTAAGGACTTACAACAGCGGCTTTGACTGGTGTAGTCATGCCCTTCTTCTTGCTGGTGTGACAGTCCTTGAAGATTTCCACAGCATTTGGTTCAGGTACTTTTTGGTCCTTGCGGGCTTTCCTCTGCATTTGGAACAAGTCAATATAGATCTGATAATATGGTACAGCGAAAAGAGTGAAACAGCAGCTAATTACAAGAGCCTCGCAGTGTGCAATATAGCTACGAGATCCTGTCGTCTGTTGGAATTTCACTTTCGTACGGTTGGCCTTGTTCTTTGAACAGTTCACCTACAAGAAGATAGATTTGTATGGCACATGCGTAAATAGGACTTCAACATGTGATCTGATGACATATATATAATGTACCTGATACTTCGGATCGGACCAGTGTTTAACGAGGCCTCTCCAGTCTTCATCAGATATATTTTCCACTGGAGATGTTTGGGCAAGTTCACTGTTAGCCTTGCCTTCAAAGTGAGTTTTCCTCAAGTTATACCGATACTGTCGCAGAGCAGACTTGAAAACATGGGTGCAAGCTTGTCTGGTTGCATCATCTTGGCTATCCAACTTGAACCTCATCTGTTGAAAATTATGGGAGTCTCATTATCAGCAACCTAGAAAGTATTGGACAGAGCAAGACGATATTACTAGTTTCCATACATAACCATACTTACAGATAAATGGTCGAGGAAGGTGTTGAACTGGGTTTCGTCTTTGTCATTCCTGTACTGAATCCATGTTGGGAGGATACGTACATGACACCTAACAGCAACCGCTGCCTCTGATACTAACTTGGCTGACTCTGTAGCATCACGTGGCCTTTTTAAACCTGCCTCAAAACGGATCTCCATTCTTCCTCCTCTAGATTTAGTTAACCTATCGAGCATTATCCCTGATGTTTGTTTCCTCTTGCGCCTAGGTGCTAGTCCAACAACAAACATAGGAAGTGTTAGTGTACATCAAACTGTGAGACTACATATAAAGAAGCATGCAACTGTAACTTGACTCCAGCAACTACCTTCTTGCTGTTGAAGCTCACAAGGTTCATCTGATATTGCCAACTCGTCTTGTGTCAAGAGTGCTTGGGAAGTAGTGTCAGGTGGCAAGGGAGCTTGGGAACGTGCTGCTAGCTCAGTTGACGCACGAGTACGTCGTGCAGCTGGTAGTACTGTGGTAGGTGTTGCAAGAACTAGGGCTGTCTCTGCTTGTTTGGTGGCAGCTATTTGTTTCTGTTTGTCTTTTTTTGCAACTCGTGTAGCATGGGATGCCGTGTTTGTAGAATTTTCTGCTGGACTTTGACCTTCTATTGCACCATCAGTACCAGCAGAATCTGCAGGATTCATCCGCTTCTCATTCCCTGCCATTCTGTGTTTCTTCCTCTTTCTCTGTGCCATGTTAAGTCAAGCCGACAAGAAAAACGAATAACAATTTAGTTCTTCAGAACAAATTGATGCGTGATGCAGACGAACTGAACTTTGATGTTAGACAACCACATGATAGGAGGATGTAATATGTATGAAAAACAGGACGGAAGAGATAACCAGAACTATGATGTGTAAACTAAGAAGAAGACATTTCACCAAATTAGAAGCAATGCAATGGAAGGTAGACACCATATGAAAGATGCTACAAATATCGCTCTGCCAAGTTAACAGTGTCTCATCATAAATGGCGTTTAAACAAATGTGAAGCAGTACAAGAAATAAATCATATGCAAGATGCAAACAACATCACACTACCATGTTAGAGGTCTCTCGTCATTAGTGCCATTGCATATTCACAGCATTGCATATTCACAGCTTATGATGTGTAAACTAAGGAGAAGGCATTTCAACAAATTAGAAGCAATGAAAGCTAGACACCATATGAAAGATGCAACGAATATCACTCTACCAAGTTAAAACTGTCTCGTCATAAGTGCCATTTCAACAAATTAGTAGTACAAGCTAGAAAAGAATGTGAGATGTAACCTATATCACACTCCGAAGTCAAACGTGTCTTATGATAAGTGATTGTTGCAGGTTACACAACAGTAGTAATATGATGTAAGAACATGGTGTGATAGACAGATATTGTATGTTCTAGAAACAGGAACACGTGTCTTACTCAAGTATAATGTGTAAAGTAAGCAGATGGAATTCAACAAAATTAGAAGCAATACAAGCTAGACATCACACATAACATGCAACCACATATAACAGTGCCAAGTTAGAGGGAGCACCGGTGATGCTGCACTAGGGGAGACGTGCTCATCATAAACACAGCTTTGTTGAGTGTCTATGCATGTGTTGTCTTGGAAATCATCTTGGGGGTGTGGAGGAGTAGAAACTGTAGAGGCCCTCCGTTCGGAAGGAGCACCTTTATCCGCTGCCTTGCTAACTTCCTTCCGCTTTATTGATTTTGAATTGTCAAGTAAAACCGACAAGAAAAAGCAATAAAATTGTCTCTTCAGAACTCATTCATGCATGATACTGACAATCACTACTTTGATGTAAGGCAAACACATGATACCAGGATGGAATATGTACGAAAAACAGGACGGCATGGCATGTTCACAACTGTTTGTGTAAACTAAGCAGAAACCATTCCAGCAAATAAGAAGCAATGCAAGCTAGACACCACATGAAAGATGCAACCAATATGACTCTGCCAAGTTAAAAGCGTCCCATCATAAATGGAATTTCAACAAATTAGAAGCAGCGCATGCTATAAATCATATGAAAGATGCAACTAATATCGCACTGCATATACTAAAGGTGTCTCGTCATGTTGATTGATGCGGGATACAAAAAAACAATAGTTTTATGTAAGGACATGCTTAATAGACAGATGTACTATGTACTAAATACAGGAAGGCATGTCACATTAACAGGTATAATGTATAAGCTAAGCAGACTAGCACATGCAGTTTAACCAGATTGGAAGAATTACAATCTAGACACCATATGCAACATGCAACCACATATCACGCTGCCAAGTTAGAGCAAGCACCTGCGATGCTAGTGTAGGGGAAATGCTGTAATCAACTACAGAGCTACGTTCACTATCTTCATGTAGCATTTCTGTTTCTTGAGAATCATGTCGGGAGGCTGACGCTGCATTCTTTAAATGAGGAGTAGTCCCCTTGCCTGCCTGCCTCGTCATAAGTGATTGATGAGGGATACACAAGAACATTAGTTTGATGTAAGAACATGGTTAATACACAGATGTACTAGTATGTACCAAAAACAGAAAGGCATGTCATATTCAAAGGTATAATGTGTAAGCTAAGCAGATGCAATTTAACCAAATTGGAAGCAATACAAGCTAGACATCCGGCTGGAGTGGTGAGCATGATCATCTAGGACCTGAGAGCCTGGTGGGAGGCGGGCTGCTTCGCCACCATCGCAGCTTTTTAGTTGGCTTCCAGGTGATGCCTATCTTTGCTGGGCTTGTCACTGGCTCGGCCAGTGCCCTGACTAGCTATTTGTCTTCTGGTGCTCACGGGATGGTGGTTCATGTAAAAAAATATCTTTCCTTATCTTATCGACTTCGGCCTTTCGAATACAAGCTAGACACCATATGGAACATGCAACCACATATGACACCGCGAAGTTAAAGCAAGCACCTGGGATGGTGGTTCATTGCGAGCGAGGTCATCAACTCCAGAGCTACGTTCCCCGTCTCCATCTGCTGACACTGCACCCATTAAAGCGTTGAAACGTGTCTTGCCTAGCCGCACAACAAGCTGGAGCGACTTATCTCTTTTCTTTTTGGCTTCTCTCATGGCAGCAGAGTCTGAAATACCCTTGCATAAAAACACAACAGTGAGAGTAAGGGTGAAGTGTGTGCAGAACTAGTGCACTGTAAAAGTAGCAGATAGCAGGTGGCTGAAAAATAAATGACAGGAGACATATGATAGCTCTACAACATTGCATGGCAAACAAAATTAGATTCTACTCCGTATGATTTTGTAATATATGAGCACAGGAAATGCAGGTACTCCTCCAGCACACCACCACATGTGGTCATATCTAAGATAACAGTCGACTGAAAATAAATAGGTCAGTCGATTTTTTAATGAACCGTCCGATCTATAAGGAACGGGCAGATGGCCTTCGTCTACCTCCCGCCAGTCACTGTTGACGATCTTTCTCGAACCGCCAGCGACCACCGGCCCAGACCCCTGCCTCCGCCGCCCCGCCCTCCCATCGACCTCACACCACCGCCGTGCTTGGCAGCGCCCCCAGGCCATCCCTTTAATCCCGGCCGACCTCCAGATCGGGCGCCAGTAGCTCTAGGCCGCACACGCCCCTATGATAAACACCAAGGCGCTGCTTCCCCGGCGTAATAGGCGTACTAGCGCCTGTTACGCCGGGGAATGCTTCCGTTAATTGGGAATCAAGTGGCCAGAAATTGAAATTCAGGGGGGCGACGGACCTCTAGCTAAGGTGAAATAGTATATGAGGAGAAACCTTGTGCATCGCGAGTTACTAGGAACATCTAGTATCAAGAAGAAGCGGTCAACTAGTGTCTTCTGTGGGATGAATACCGTGCAAGCAGAGACGTAAGATTTGCACGAATAAGGGAAGAGGAGTACCTTTTTCGGTTGCCGGTGTGGTCACCCCCACATGTCGCGCCGATCTTCTTGTTTTTACCGGGGAAACCGATGTTCTGGAGGGTGCATGCTTGGACGAACCCATGGCCAAATTGTTGACTGTGTTGCCGTGGCCGTATGTCGGCGGAGGGGAAGCAGATCCGAGGCGGCGAAGGACGGCGTAGCAGGAACAGCTCCGGTGCGGTGGAGGGTGGCGAAGTTGGAGCGGCAGCGGTGAGGCGCAGGACGGCGTGGTTGAACTGGCTCGGGTACGGACGGCTCGGCCTCGGCTTCAACTACTAGCCGTGGAGGGCGTTGCGGTTGAGGTTGCGGTGGACGACGACGTCGGGGTATCGGCTCCGGCGTGATGGAGGAGGGCGGCGGTTGATGGGTGGGATGGGGTGGCGGACGGAGGACGCCGGGGTTTCGCGGCTGGTGGAGAGGTAGTTTTGGCGCCCACGGAGTACGAATGGGGAATCGGACGGGTGGGGGGAACCATGTTTCGGTCTGGGACGCGCTTGTTTTTGGCTTTTTTGAACAGAAGATGGGACGCGCTTGTTTGAAATTTGGGGAAAGTACAAACTTTGCCCCCCTCTTAAATTTGGGACCTACTGCGGGTCGGGGGTAGGATGGTAATCCCAGGTGTCCCAAATAGTGGGCGGGAGCGATTTCGGCCGCGCGCATGTGTGCTTAGGCGCCATTGTGTATGAATGTTTTTCGGATGCGGTTGCGTGGCGTCTAGATGAAGCTACAAACCTACCCCGGTTTAGACCTTTGGACGTCGGGCCGGTAGGTTTCACGGGTCGGAGTTATTAGAAAAGTAATTTCCTTGTACTACCAAACATTGGTCTCACGCGGTTTCGGGCGAGTAGAGGCTCTTTTGGCGCTTCGTTCGAAATTTTGAAACACAAGCATTCACGTTTAGAGTACTCTTGAACTATGAGGATTGACCTAAATATACAACGTTATATTTGACCTTGTATGTTTGAAAACCTCATTAAATTATCCGCTTCTTTTTGAAATTTTGACACTTGAAAATCCTATAACTACGATTATTTTGGAATGGAGGAGCTAAATTTGAATCTATTTTGTACACGACTACATATGCTATTATGTACAAAATCAGAGCAAAGATTGGTGCCCCCATAATTTAGGTATGGTTTACAAATGCCATGATATCAAATTCAAATAATTGAATGGACTTCATGTTGAATTCGATTTTTTTAAACCACCTTAAGTTGAATTCAAATGTATGCTAGTTCATAGGTAGTAGCTATTTATAATGTCCATTGTGTAACTTTCGTATGTATAATGTGCTTTACACACACAACATGAACTATACTCACGTTTATATTCGATTGCTAAAGCGATGCATTGTCTGGAGTTCAAAATACTAACTATGTGGATCAATTGTGTCGAATAATAACATAGACATGCTCAAATTCGATAGAATCTAGATGTCTGATGGATCAATGACCGCTCCTTACGCGAATTGCAAATATCATGATCCCATCCTAATATTTGGATACAATTTATATCTTTAATCAATGTGTAGAGCAGTCTTTTACGTGTAGTTTCACTCTCCATCGGTGGTCTCTCACACATGCTCACACACTCTCTCCCGAGGTGTCTTTCTCGCACACATGCTCTAGATATAACCCTCCCTCTCTCTCGTAACCATTTACAACTGTTTTCACTAACCTTTATCACAAGCACTCTTCCTCTCGCAAACATACACACGCACAATCCTCATCGACCCTTTCTATATACATGGACCTGCCTACGTGTCTCATGTACGCACATTATCTTTACGCCTGTCTCTCACGCATTGTCTCACACCTCTCTTCCTAATCGACGAGTATGATTCTAGCAGAGCATTCTGTAGGATGCCCCTTAAAGTTAGGTTGGATGAATAGTAATATCAGAGATAAAGGGGTTACCTTAGTCCGAGAACCTAGGGTTACAAATCCTAGCCGGCTTTGTCAGTGGACACAGAGTCCTTCACAATTCTGCTATCTTTGTCTTGTACGACTAGTCATCCATGGGTCTTCCTAAATGCGTCACGGGCCAACCAATGTGGCGCAGGACGGAACAGAACGAAGGGCCTCACCTCGACCCACCGGACCTCACGCGGTGACACACCCTCTGCCCCCACGTCTCATTATCTTCTCACACCCACAAATACCAACACAAACACCACACACATAGAAAATTTCTCCTGGTGCCTCTATTCCCTCCCCCTTGCATATACACACTCAACGGAATGGAATCTCTTGTCGTGACGTCATATTCGTCTCTCTCTCTCTAGACCACTCTCATTTCTCGTGCTATCTCTCCCACGCCCCCCCCGTCGGCCCCTCTATCCATGCCTCTCTCGAATACGTAATACACACACATACCTCTCTAGGCCCCGCCAAATGCATCAACTACACATTCACACATGTTACATCACGTACCCCATTGATCTAAAAAGCCCTCTCTTCACGTTTATTTCGCATACAACATTCCTTTTGAATAAAGTGTGGCCAAAAAATATTTTAGAGTTTCTACATATATACAACATTACAAAGTTATATGGAGGAGTACGAACGCTAATTTGCATTGCATGGTGCCCACAATGATATTTATTCCGCACTGTGAATTTGTATATTTTTATACTATATACAAAGTTAGTCATAATAAAGAGAAACGAAGAGCATCTCTCTCTCCATCGCATACCCCCCTGTACGCCCTTTCACGTATGCATACAAAACTATCTCCAGGTCCTCTAAAAGTAAGCCCCCCAGAAAATTCAGGCATGTTTCATCTTTCTCTCGCGATATATGCAATGACGATCATTGTATTTGAAGCGAAAGCACGATACGTACATTGGACTTCAGAATCCACTCATTACGGTCACCATTTATGTTTAGTGGTTATTATGCAGTCACGGGCTCACCGTACAACTCTGTATTTGCTCATGACATGACTAGTTGACCAGTTAAACGCTCCACGTGGCACCTCTAGTGTTGCATCACATTATCTCACTACCATCGTGCCCACCTGTCGACTTGTATCTACTCTACATCTACACTCTTATAAAATACATAAAATACACTCTTATAAAAAACAGAGTTGGTGATGATGGTGTGCCTGCCATCCTGCAATATAGGCCGTCCGATTTATATCTGACGGATAGGAAAGAAACTATGGCAATTTTGCAAAAAGGTACCCACACACCTCTCCACATTTGCAAATAAGGCCTTCCCTCGTTCATCCTTTTCTCTCACAAGATAAACAAGTCATACAAATGCATCTTGATGTTACGTGCAACGCACGGGCATCTTGCTAGTAAGAATGAAAACAAACGACAAAAAAATATTTGGACGGTGGTTCGAAGTCATGACCGCGGGCACAGCGGACAAGGTGGCCTTGTATTGGTATGCTGAGCCGTCTGTTTTAACACACAGGAGCTGGTGTGGTGATTATACACACACGCACGCATGCACACGAACTGCATCCACGCAACACTCACACAAACACATGCACCCACGCACGCACGCAACACTCACACGTACACACGCAGCCACGCACGCACGCAACACTCACACGCACACCACGCACGCATGCATGCACACACCAGTACACCACACGACCAACACACACTCTCACGCTCAAGTGCTCAACCTACACGTGCATGCGCACACATCAGGCCCTGACAGACACATACACAACCAGGTGATTCCCGCGCACGGGTTGGAGCCTTGTCGCGCCTGCGTAAATTTGTGTTTATCTGACCTTTTGCCTATGCGAACTGACAGGTGGGACCCACAACGAACGTGGTCAATTTAACTAGTCAACATGGCGCCACGCAGACTATTTGGCCGGTCAACAGAGTGCAATCCGATGCTGAGCTGTGAGCAAGTGACCGTATAATCACCGCAAAACGTATATAGTGACCGTAATCAGCTTATTCTGAAGTTCGGTGACCGTATTACGCTTTTCTCTCTGTAGGCCCTCCAAAACTACATCTCTACACGTTCTCGCATGTTACATCTAACAACTATGCAATACAGCACTACTACTACACTCTAACACAATAAATCATATGTGTTTTTAGTTTTACTAGATATCATATTGTTACTTATAATTATTCAGTTTGCATACATTAAAATTGCCTTTGAAATGTATGGCCAGTATCATCTACCGCGCGGGAAAAATCCCGCCCTTTCCTGTTTAATCGGGTTTGTATCGATGGATCGTGCGAAACAGCAAAACTATACTAGTACTATACAGTACAAGTGACAGTTCACTGGGCCGTCGTGTCGTCTACTCCTCCGTCGTAAGAGTGGAGCGCTCGCTTTCATAAATCTTCTAGTCCCTTTCGCCGACATGTGGGACATCAAGCTACCGGGTCCACGTGCCATACCGGAATACAGTGCAGAGCAGCCGGGGTGAAGCACCCCAGTCATGGCGCCGGCGTAGTAATGAGCAATGAGGCGTCAAATCACAAAGCTGCACCTTTCCCGCAGTTAAGTTGGAGGGACGAAGCAACCATCATTTCACTCGTTGCTGAATCCGCTTCTCCCTCATCTTCTTCAACTTAACCACGTGTTGCTTCTGCCGTTGTTCTGCCTCATGTGGGACGCGGATCGGCTTGGTAAAGCACTGACACGTGGGACCGCATGTTAGCAAACCGCCAGGACAACGTCCTCCGAAAATAAGAAGCCTAATCCTAGACTTACAAAGGGCTACGTAGCTGCTACGTATACTTTCCATCTAATCTATATATGCCCCCCTGATTTTCAGGTGGGGTGGGCCTAATCCTCTCCTTTAATCCAATCAAATAGTCCCACATCACATCAGTTCGTAACTTTACGTAAACCATTACGTGGATGTAGCATTGCTCAAATAAGAAACCTCCCCCGCCATCCGCGCGGCAAAATCACCTCCTTTTTACTAATCTCGATTCTATAATTTTTTAGATCAATATAATTGAGATTTGTATAGATAGCACACAGGAGCAAAACCAAGTGGTACGGTTAAGGGCATCCACAATGTGTAGCCAAATGTGAAAATAGCTTTTGGCATCGTGGGAACCATTGTGGACGGTGTTGCCAAAGCGAAAAAGATGGAACCGAAGCTCCGTGATTGATTGATTGAAGGAATAGAAAAATGCAACGTCTCTCCTCTTTCTCCCATGCTTGGACGCATGTAGTACTACAGTATAGAGCACAGAGTCTACTCCCCTGTCCCTTCTATCACAAATCACAAAGCAGTGAGGCGTCAAATCACAAAAGCACGGACGAAGCAACCATCATTTCACTCTTCGCTGACTCCGCTTCTCCATCGTCTTCTTCGAGAAGCCATCTCACCGCATTAGTTACTCCTAGTAGTACTAGTAAAGGACTTCCTGGATGCAAATGGTGTTCTCCGTCGAACGCACTTCGCCAAACCACCACAAAAAAATATCGTCGACGTCACCGCAATGGGGAAGGAAGTCAAATATAGTTACTACCTCCATTTTTTTGTACACAAGGCCAGTATATCAAAATTACAATTTGGAAAGGGCCACTAACACTAATCGAGGCAAAATTGATGGGGTTAGCAACCAAGGACATTAATATCCCCTGCATGCATGCGGAAGTGAGAAGGTTGGTTTGCATGGCGCTGCATTAATCAAGCGATGAGGAGTGAGATGGTTAGCTCTTTGGTCTTTGGAGAAGAAAATACGCATTAATTGACACGTGAAACGAGGATTTGTATCGATTAAATCCCGCGAAGGAAAACCCAGCCTTTCTTTTTTAACACTAGTACTCCTAGTACGTACTAAAAAACGGGGAGTACGTACTTATCCTGTTTGGGTCTAGGCCTTGCATTGCCAAACTTCGCCACACATTTTTGCCAAGCTTGCCTAAAGTTTTCAAAATGAGAAGGAGGTACACTTGCGCACGGCTATCGCGGTCGCACCGCACCCTCACACGGTCGCTCCTGCACGCCGCGGTCGCACCGCACCCTCACACAGTCGCTCCTGCACGCCGCAAACCCAACCAAGGGAACGCACCCTCACTGACACGTGTTGTCGCATGTGAACACACCAAACTCAGCCATCCTATCGCTGACACATAATTTTCGTTCATAGAGTATGTTTATCCAACCGCATGTTGGGGAGTATCCGTACGGCCCGTGCGGTGGTCTGTTGGGGAAGAAGAAGAGGTGAGGAAGAAGGAAAGAAGGGTTAGGAGACGTAGGATATTCATCCAACCGCCTGAAATGGTAGACTGACCCAAGTCAGGCGACTTGCATAACAAATATATGTTTTTACACAGCAAAAGATCCATGAAAACAACAACATAAAGAAAAACTATCACTGCTCGCGGAAAGAGACGGCCTCGTCGTCTTTGGCTGCCGGCGCGAACCAGCCGTCGCTGCCGACGTGTGTCTCCGCACCGTGGTTGTCCTCGGCCTCCAACTACTCGTTCAAGCGGAGCGTGCGGGCGCTCTGCACGGACGAGAGCACAGCCCGGTTCAAGTCGAGGACGTCCGGTTCCGCCTGCAGGAGGGCCTCGATGGCAGCGGCATCCGCGCGCTCTGCGTCGAGTCGAGCCTCCGCCGCCCGGTTCAAGTCCAGGACGTCCGGTTTCGCCTGCAGGAGGGCGTCGATGAGAGCGGCATCCGCGCGCTCTGCGTCGAGTCGAGCCTCTGCCGCCGGTTCAAGTCCAGGACGTCCGGTTCCGCCTACAGGAGGGCCTTGATGGCAGCGGCATCCGCGTGCTCCGCCTCAAGTTGAGCCTCCGCCGCCCGGTTCACATCCACGACATCCGGTTCCGCCTGCAGGAGAGCCTCGATGGCAGCGGCATGCGCGCGCTCCGCGTCGAGTTGAGCCTCTGCCTCCCGGTCCTCCTTTAGTATCGCCATGTTGAACCGCTGGTCCGCCTGCACCATGCGGGACTCGGACGCCGGCACGAAGTCGACGTCCATCGTCTCATACCCATCGGGGCCTTCTGCGCCGCGACCTCCGCCATGAACATTGGATCGGCTTCCTCCTCCTCGTAGCTTGGCTCCAGAGAACTCGGGGATTGGCCCGCCGCAAAGCGAGCTTGGGAACGGAGGTCTGTGGCGCCGACCGCCACCACGATTTCTGTGCGGTGCTCTGGCGTCAGCATCTTGTAGTAAGTGATCTTGCGGCGCACCATGGCTTTCCGGCGAACTAGGGGACGCTTGATGCGGGCTAGGGGATCGAAAGGTGGGGGAATGGGCTGGAGATTTGGTGTGGTTTTAGGGCAGTGGCTGGCGTAGGCCGAGCAGCGAAGGTTCTGGTGTGAATAGTGGTTCCGGTGACGACCGGTCAATCGGTTTTGACTGTACATCGCTCTTGTCGCGTTCGCGTTGCAGCCCGGCACGCTGGACCCTCCACGTCGCCCACCGAATGGAACGCGCTTCGTCTTGCGTTTTCGCTCGCTTGTGGGACCGCAGTTGAGAGCAAACCGACGTCCCTCCCCCTCCCCCGCCCGCGTCATTTATTATACCACCACTCCCTCCGTTTTATGCGGAGTAAATAAAAACAGAGGGAGTATTACTACGGATGAGGATCCCCTGACGTGGCCGAACCCATTGAGTAACTGACATGCGGGGCCTAGCAAGCATGGGGTCCGCCAGTAAGTGACCGAAAGGGAGGGTAAGGCAGGGATACCTACGTCAGAGGATCCACTTCCACTATACTACTTTGACCAAATGTTAGAGTAATAATATATGACATGCAACTTACACAAATGTTAGAGTAATAATATATGACATGCAACTTACACAAAGCATACAGGGTCTAATGCGTTTTTCGAGGCTAACTTTGACCAAATGTTAGAGTAATAATATATGACATGCAACTTACACAAAGCATACGGTCAAATTCGTATGTGAAAGGAGTTTCCAATGATATAATTTTCACATTATACATCTCATGTACTATTAATCTTGTCAATAGTCAAATTGGAAACCATCTCGAGTACAAATCTAGGAGTACGTACGAATCTAACAATATTGATTGGGCGTTGTTGAATGTTGATACCTTTTTTATCAAAGTAGATATACTTTGACTACACATAAAACTTATATGTAAACTACTCCCTCCTTCCATCTGTATAGGGCCTAATGCGTTTTCGAGGCTAACTTTGACCAAAAGGTAGAGCAATAATATATGACATGCAACTTAAATAAAGCATACCATCAAATTCGTATGTGAAAGGAGCTTCCAATGATATAATTTTCGCATTATACATGTCATGTACTATTAATCTTGTCAATAGTCAAAGGCGGTCTTGAAAAATGCATTAGGCCCAATATAGATGGAAGGAGGGAGTAGAAAGGATAGGAGGGAGTATATTGTACGTTCAAAAACGAAACGAACATTGAATACCCTTTATATATGATTTGCGGATGCTATGATCACCGGTTCAAAATTTTGAATCCGCCTTAGGTATCACGTGCCCCCACTCGTTCCCTCTCGATTTCATCTCGGGGTCCGGAGATCTATTGAAAGAGGACTAGGGTGGGTACATGCGAATGATACTCGGCGGAATGTTCAAATGAGGCATGCGGGAGGATGGACTCGACTGGAGGGCGACATGATCGATGGAGAAGAGGGTTGGAGAGGAATGAGAAATAAGCAAACGCCACATGATTATACTTGAACGGCTCAAATAAACAATAAGTTGTCTCGCTTGGCCTACATAGTGAAAGGCCTAATGCGCAACGCGGAGCACTGACGCTCGAATATGGCCGGGAAAACAGGGAAACAGACATGTGGGGCACACCCGTCAGGACGACGTAGCGCAGACTAGTCCAATGGAGGAGCTGGCCCACGACCTCCTCGCCACCGACAACCGTTCATGTGGGTCATTGGGGCCAACAACGGGGCGTAGCTCCAGCACCGCCTCTGGACACGGCGACCGCGGTGAGCGACACGCTCATATCGTTGCTAGACACGGTCGGTTTCAGTTTGCTGAGGGTGGCGCTAGTGCTGTGGCACGACCAACGGTATGTTTGGTTTGTGCCCAAGGTTGCCCCATCAAAGCATTGGGTAGCCAAATTTTTGGTTGAGGTATTGGTTGCCCATGATTTGGCCGACATTGGCAAGAAAAATGAACTTGAGTTGGATAGAGTTCATTGGCATGCCAAAGAAATGGCAACCATCCAAACAAAGACCAATCTTTTGGTCATGACCAAAATTTTGGCAAGGTGCACTTTGGCCACAATCCAAACACACCCCAACACCCGGCTCGTCGAGGATGCACGGGGCGCCGTGACGCGTCTGCGGAGTGGTGTAGCGCGGCCAACTGCATCCTCTGGACCCAAGACCATGCCGGGTCGTCTTGCTTTTTCAATGACAGGCGGGGATCGCATGTGAGCAAAGGCCATCTCCAACGTTGCCACGAGCGCAGCTGACTACCCTGGCACACCAAAACCCTCATCCCTCGCGCCGTCGCGCGGTGCGTTCCCAGCTGGCGCCAACTGCCCGCATTCATGCCGTCCGTTCGTATGTCGTCATTAAGAGGCTCGGTGCCCGAGGAACAACTCCGGCGACTTAATGACGCACCCGGACGCTTGGCCTCACCGGAATGCGCTACATAAAGCGGCAACGCCCAGCTAACCTCCACACCATAGTGCATCGTCCTCCTACCTGGAACCACATCCGCCATGACCGCAAGCGCGAACGCTCTGCGGGAGAGCTTGTCTTCGGGGATGGAGCTCGAGGTCGCCGCCCTTGCTGAAGTCGCCGCACAAGCGGTGGCTACGCTGGTGGCCGACGACGGGAGCACCGTTAGCCACGCGTCCTACTTGCCGCCGTCCAACATCCGGCACCGCCGAGGTCGGGGACTCCTCCGAGGATGAGTAGGGCATGGGAGGCGGCAGGGCATGGTGTGCCAACTGGCCGGTCCGTCTCCCGTGTTCTACTTTTCCTCGCCGGAGACCGCACCTTCACTTCACGGGTCTTGAACCCCGCCCCCGTACATGGAGATCACAGATGGAGGACGTCGGTCGCCTCCGTAGAATAGGTTTAGGGTCGGGTTTCTTTTATTTTTTTGTCCTATAAAAGTTCGAAATGTAATGAAAATATGCCGTGTTTGCATTAATCTCGGCCGGTGTATATGAACTTTCACAATAATATACATATTGTAGGAGTACTAGCAAGATGCCCGTGCGTTGCACGGAAGATCAAGATCTTGTGGGAGAAAAGGATGAACGAGGGAAAGCCTTATCTGCAAATGTGGAGAGGAGTGCGGGTAAATTGTCATAGTTTCCTTCCTATCCGTTAGATATAGATCGGACGGCCTATATTGCAGGATCGGACACATCTTTCTACATCTACGGGAACCTACGAAAGGGTTAACGTAAATTGCCTCTCTCTCTCCTCCCCTGATTTTCATGGTGGTGGGCCCCTCCCTCCCCCCAATCTACAATCAACAGCTCACACGTTTCACATTACGTTAATTACGTAACTGGGATTACGTAGGTGTAGCATTACTCGTCCTAAAAAACCCAACTAAGCCAACCTCCCAGCATATCGCGCGGGAAAAGACCCGGCCGTGCCATTTTAGTCGGGATTACCGGATTACTAGTAGTAGTATCGATGGATCGCGCGAAGCAACAGATTTTTTTTGTGGGGGCGAAGCACCTAGTTTAAAAGGAAAAAATGCGGTACACTCACAGCACTCCTGTCGCGGTCGCATTGCACCCCACACACGTTCGGTCCTGCACACGGCTCACGCAAACGGAACGCGCTTTGGCTTGCCTCTTCACTGACACGTGGGACTGCACTTGGAGAAACCGACCATGCGCCAAACTCCCCCCGCCCACCGCGCGAAAATCCTCCCCCCCCCCACACCCAAAAATTCCCCCCAAATCCGATTCAACCGCCCTTCGGCCAACTAGCCAATAATATTCCCCAAACCCCCCTCCCCCCTGTCCCCCTCCACTCCATTCGCTCCGCCAAAGCCGCCCTCCCCGCCGCGCCGATACGTCGGCGCCGCGGTTCGGCGATCCTCTCGCTCCCACAGTACGCTCTCGTAGACTGCCGTCCTCTAGCCGCGCCGCCACCTCTGGCTACGTTCTTGTGGAGGCGCACGGCGGTCAGCGCCGCCACCGCTGGCGACGTTCGTGTGGAGACGCACGGCGGTCAGCTTCTCCCACGGTACGCGCATTCTAGACTGAGGCCCCGTTCATGTCGGTGTAGCGCTGAATGTTAGCTGATAGACGCTGTTAATCTCACTGTTTGCCGAAGTAGTTTACTGTCAATATGCTCTGCTTAAGAAGCTTCCTTGCCCTGTTCTGCACTCAATCTGCTTAGCTGAGATGGCATGCCAAGGCCGATTAGTTGCTAAAATATCCTGCCATATATTTATTGTGACGTAGATTGCCATGGTCTAGTAGCCAATCTGTTAGGTGAAATAGCTCTACACCGTTTTATACTCGATCTTTGTTGCTGCGATGGCCTTCGATAGTTCGATGGCTGTGTGCTCGGCCTCATTGACTGCTGAAACAGCCTGCCATAATTTGGCACTCAAATCTGTTTGCTGAATTAGCTTTACATATATTTCGTTACTTAGATCTGCTCGTCCAAATATCTTGCCATAGCTTTAGACATCGACCTAGGTATTTTTTTCTGGACTTCATAAAAAAGCATATATGTTTTTCCTGTAATATCTAGTAGAAGAACTAATTTGTATGTCTAACAGATGGACAGGACTTGGATAACTTCTGCTCGAAGATTCTCCGCTGCATATGTCGAGGGGGTTGAAAACTTCATGAACTTTATCAGAGCTGAGTACGGTGGTCCGAAATCAGATGTGCTCTGCCCGTGTAGCAGTTGTATGAATTCAGTTACAAGACCCCAGTCAACTGTGCAAAATCATCTACACTTGTATGGGATGTCGGTCACATATACTAGGTGGGTTCATCATGGTGAAGCTGTGAACGTCAATGTTATTGACTACGTGGAAGCAGCAGATCACCATCTTGATCTGCCTGATGCTCAGGTGGAAGAGGAGGAGGAGGTGGTGGTGGCGGAGCCAGTGAGTTTGACCAACATTGAAACAATGCTACGAAATGCTCGTGCATTCCGTGAACTTTCACCTGCAGAAGAAAAACGGTGGGCCCGCATGTTGGAACAATGCAACGTTGCTGTCACCCCAGGAAATAAGCTGTCAGTATTCTCAGCTATGGTCACCTTTCTTCAGGTGAAGACATCTGAGCGGATGACCAACAAATCATTCGATGCGATGTTGGCTGCTTTCCGCGAATCTTTCCCAGATGCGTCTGAGCTGCCACACACCTACAGTAAAATGAAGAATTTCCTTCGTGCAGTTGGAATTGGATATGATATGATCCATGTTTGTAAGAATAATTGTGTTCTGTTCCGGAAGGATTATGCCAACTTAAGTGAATGCCCGAAATGCAAATCATCAAGATGGAAAGATGGCGATGCTGTGAAGAGGATTCCTCATAATGTTCTGAGACATTTTCCAATTACACCAAGATTGCAGAGGTTGTTTCATGATGCTGAAACAAGAGAGGATGTACTGTGGCATTCTAGGAACCAGGAGTACAGAGATCAGAATGTAATGAGCCATCCATCTCATGGTAGTGAGTGGAAAAGCTTCAATGATAAACACAAAGAGTTTGCTGCTGACCCGAGAAACATTAGACTTGGCTTAGCTTCAGATGGATTTAACCCATTTGGCCACCAGAGCGCCACATATAGCATGTGGCCAGTGCTTGTTATCCCTTACAACATGCCTCCAAATGTCTGCACCAAAGAATCAAACTACATGATGGCCTTGCTCATCCCAGGTCCAAAAAGTCCTGGAAAGGATTTTGATTTGTTCATGGAGCCTCTTGTGGAGGAACTTCAACAGCTATGGAAGGGTGTTCTCACTCGAGACCTATATAGCAGCCCACCAGCTGATTTCTTTCTGCGTGCTGTTATAATTTGGTGCATCCATGATTATCCGGCTTTGGGCACTATGTCAGGGCGAACGACACATGGTTACAATGCATGTGTTCGCTGTGACAGGAATCCGCTGTCATACGCAATACTTAGCAAGATCTGTTACATTGGACACCGCCGTTTCCTTGCCAAGGACAAGCCGCTTCCTAGAAAATACCGAAGACATGTGTTCAATGCAAAGCATGAAAACCGTGATGCGCCAAAGAGGCTCACCGCCGATGAGTTGCAAGTGGAATTAGAGAAGGTCAGGCATATTACACCAGGAAACCATCCTGATAATGGTAGCGGGAAAAGGAAGCGTGGCAGGGCAGAAGAGAGATTATTGTTTACCCGCAGGTCCACTTTGTGGGACTTGGAGTATTGGAAAGATTTGGATCTGCGGCATAATCTTGATGTGATGCACATCGAGAAAAATATATGTGACAGCATTATCGGCACACTTCTTAATATTGAAGGCAAGACGAAAGATACCTTAAAATCTAGGATTGATTTGACACACCTGGGTATCAGACAGGATTTGCAGGTGCAAGATGAAGGTAAACCACGGGATATGGCACCAGCTGTGTACGTCTTGGACAAGGTAAAAAGAAAAGAATTCTGCGAGGTCCTGTCACGTGTGAGATTCCCACATGGATTTGCTTCCAACCCTGAAAGGAGAGTCAGTGCAGATGGAAACAAGGTACAAGGGTTGAAAACTCATGACTGCCACGTCCTACTTCAAAGGGTTTTACCTGTTATCCTTAGAGGATTGGGCCGCCCTGACTTATACAGAGCAGTTGCAGAGTTGGGACAATTCTTCAGGGAACTCTGCAGTAGGAATATCAGGATAGATGCTTTGGAGCGTCTTAGAGACAAGATACCAACTATCCTATGCGACCTTGAGAAGATATATCCTCCAGCCTTCTTTGATGTGATGGTGCATTTGGCTGTTCATCTACCTGATGAGGCACTACTTAGAGGTCCAGTACAGTATGGCTGGATGTACCCTATTGAAAGGCGGCTAGGCACTTTCAAGGGCTATGTTAGGAACAGAGCTAGACCCGAGGGTTCCATTGCAGAGGCCTACATTGCTACAGAAGCGTTGACATTCTGCTCAAAATACATTGAAACAGCTGATCAGCTTAGCAAAGAGGTGGGTGAAGACAATCCCGGGCTCAATGTTTTCGATTATTCTGTTCGAGTTACAGGGAAGAGTCGACAAGAGGACAAACCTAAAGATTTGGACAAAATGGTTTGGTATGTGTTGAATAACTGTCCTGAGATACTACCTTATATCAAGTAAGTGCAGTACTGCAGCTTATACATCGTAATCTACCAAACTTGCAGCACATTCTTATATATTTAGATGTTTGACGCGATCACTATGTTGTGCAGCATCTACAAAGAGGAGTTACTGCCGCAAAATCCAAGAAACATTGACAAACTGGTTATGGCAGGATTTGCGAAATGGTTCAAGAACCATGTAAGCTTTTGAAGTGCACTGTCAGTTTTTTTAATATATTGAGTACATAAGATGATCAGCTTGTCTATTTTCTAACCATAGGTTAAGAAGATGCGGGAGGATGGGCAGGCAGTTGATGATGCCCTTTACTCACTAGCAATGGGTCCTGATACTCGGGTAAGACATTATGAATCTTGCGTTGTTGGAGATGTGCGCTACAACACCCTTGCACGAGACGAAGGCAGGAAGACACAAAACAGTGCCATCATGAGCACGGATACGTATGACAAAGAGACAACTGAAATGTATGCTAACATAACAGACATTGTTCAGTTGCAGTATATCTCCAGTTTCGAGGATCATCGGTGTGTGGTTCTGTTGTGCTGTCGTTGGTATAACCTGTTTTCCAGGATCGCAAAACCCAGAGCTGATGATTATTTCAAATCCATCAATGTCAAGGCGGCGTACCAGACCAACGAGCCTTTTATTTTGGCAAATCAAGCAACACAGATATTTTTCTTGGAAGACACATTTGCACGTAGCGATGACTGGAGAGTATTGCAAAGGTTTGAGCAGAGGAATTCGTTTAATGAAGTTGCACAACAAGATGATGCTTACACTGCTCCTGATGTACAAGATAACACAGATGTTCCTAATATCTTTGAGAACCATCACGTCAATGACGCCGGCGAAAAGATTGCCTGTCGTGCTGTGGACATACAAGAGTTGATCAAGAAGAAGCCAACGTTCGAGGACGTTGAGGACGAAGAAGAAGATGACACCGTGGGGAATTACGATTCAGACTGATACACATGGCGAAGATGTTGACGCTGCTGCTGCGGATGATGATTACATTGCTTTTGTCGTATTTGCCTGTCAGAAGACGTTTTTTATCTACTATGTGAAATTGTGTTTGCTATGACAACTGAAACCTGATGAACATGTTGTTTAGTATTTTGCTGTGAGAACATCACTTGTTATGTATGCTGATTTGTGTTTGGTGATTGTATGACAACTAAAACATGATGACATTGTTGTTTAGTTGTACTCATATTTGGCTGTGAAACTTGAATTTGATGACATAGTTTGCTGTTGGACTGCAATTTGCTCGACGTCTTCGAATGAGAACAAAGCTGACCCGACAGGGCCTCTGCTATTTATTTATTTATATGAGCAAAAGGGGATACCCCCTGATTTCCGTTAATAGAAATCATTAGATGTTCAAAACACTACGCCCAGCCTGCTACACAGGTTTCATTCATTACTAGTTTCAGCAAAGTGCTCATGTCGTAGCCACTGAATACATCACGAGTGCTACATACACTGCAAATAAAGAGACAATCATCCTACAGAGCACATCGATTTTGCCCATTATCTTCACAAGCTCTTTCATCTCCTCATTGCTGTCAAGGCCGTTCAGCAGCTGTTGCTTGGCCATGATCAGAGGAACTGCATCTTTAACCTTCTGCTCTGCATCTTCCTCTTCTGCCGTTCCTTCAGTTACTTGTCCAACACCCCAACCTGCTGGTATTGGGATTCCTCGGCTAACCAAATAATCAGCGTAGTTGCATTCCCCCACATCAGCAACTTCCCAGAAATACAAATCACACGAATCTTCCCTTTTCTGCACGAATCAAATTGGTAGATCATCAACCAAACTATTAAAAAAATCAGCAACTGAAAGCAGCAGAACAACACTTAAACATATTATTACCCCATGATTCGGGCATTTGTAGAAGACTCGGCCAGGGTTGCGGATTGTGGTTGAGACGCGACGGATGACTCTGCGTGATTTGCAGCAGTGGCACCACACCAACGGCAGCGGGTTGCGATGAGCAATCGGCTGCGGTGCGCGTGCCGGCGAGGGTGTGATGAGACCCACAGGCGATGGTACGGGTTGCGACTTGGCGCATATCTGGTTGTTGCCTGCTGAAGAGCAGGTGGACGAGCAGCCAGCGGACATGGTTGCTGCGGCCAGAGCTTCTGATGCTAGGCAGAGTAAGTAGAGAAGAGGAGAAGCGAACGTTGGATATGTCAGTTTCATTACTTGCAGAGTAGCATAGCACCATATATAGTCATAGTCTAGGTTTGGATTCGAACCAGCTACAGGAGCACGTCTTTCTTTTTTCTAAAACTCGGCAACGTCTCTTTACTGGTACACTAGCTTGTTCTGTACGCCTTCCCAAGTCTTTGATTTTCTTTCCCTTTTTTGCGAGGACCTGACAGCTGGGACCCACCGGAAGGGCCTCTGTATTTCGCGAAAAAAACGTTCCCCCCGCTGACATGTCGGACCCACCAGCTATATCTTCGCACGCAAGGAAGTGCCTCCTTATTACGCACAAAAAAATGAATACCCCCTGCTAGCTGGGACCCACCATAGTGGGAGGATGACTTGTGGGCCAACAAAGTTGACGGGGACGGAGGGCTTTGTCAACTTAGTCAATATGAACGATTCTAGCTCCAGTGACCGTACGATGTCCATCCAACGGGCGTAGTGCTTCTTCAACCTCTGGTCTTCTTGCTCCAGCCGCCCAAAGCAGCGCCGGTCGTGCCGCATGCTCCTGCCTCCCGTGGCCGGCTGTGCTGCCGCGGAGGCCTCACCGCCCCCTACTATTCCCACCGCTGGCCAGGCCCTGCGGCGACGGCAGCCTCACACCGCAGCCGAACCAGTGAACCCTCGTACTCCTCTCCGCGGGCTTCCACTGCCGCGTCTTCCCCGGCTCCGCGTCGTCCCCTTCCTAGGCCTCGCCGTCGTCCACCGCCGTGGTGCTCTCCGCGCGGCGTGGTCAACGTGGTCAAGGAACGACTTCCATCGGAAGAGTACTGTACGTGGAGAGGCTGACAGCTGGGTCCACGGCCACAGCCCAGTTTTTTTGTGATTTGCCAAGTAAGTCGCTTTGTCAGGCCTGTTGGGCTGCAAATCTTTCAAGACGAGGAGAGCTTTCATTCGGCTGGCCGAGAAAATGGCCCATCAGTAATGAGAAATGGGCTGTACATTTTTAAAACACATCAAACCGGCAATTAGTTTCAAATATCTTTTTTTTCATTTCAAGATTTTAAATTACATTAATTTTTATGCGTGGAGAATTTGTTGGATTTTATATTGATATACATTTATTTTTAAAATCAGTTTGAATGTGAGTCGAAATTTCGGGATTAAAAACAGTTCAGTCCACACTGAAATATGCAAAAATTCGTATAATTTTTCAACCGTGGCCACAATTTGGGCTGTAATGCTAACAAAAAGAATATGGGCTCGAAAAAAAACCTTAAGAATTAGCAAATGGGCTGAAAATTATTAGAAATAATGGCAGATGGGCTATATGCTGTTTTCCACAGATTTGAGGCTTTCCTGGAAAAAAAGGTTGGCGCACAAGCAGTGACTGTTGGATGTCCATCCAACGGCCGTCGTGCTTCTTCAATCTCTGCTCTTCCTGCTCCAGCCGCTCAAACAGGCACCGGCGGGACTGCCTGCTCCCTCCTCCCCGCGGCCGGCTCTGCTGCCGCGCAGGCCTCACCGCCCCACCGTACTCCCATCGCTGGCCTAGCCATCCCTCTACTCACCCACACCTGCTGTTATTCTCCGACGACGGCAGACGAACCAGTAAACCCTCGTACAGTCGTACTCCCCTCCGCGTGGGAAACAACTGCCGAGTCTTCCCTGCCTCCGTGTCGTTCCCTTCCTAGGCCTCGCCGTCGTCCACCGCCCTGGTGCTCTCGGCGCGGCCTGGTCAACGTGGTCAACGACCGACATGCATCTGAAGTGGACTGTACGTGGAGAGGCCGACAGCTGGGTCCACGGCCGCACGCAAGGAAATGCCTCCTTATTACGCGCAAAATAATGATTCCTCCACCTGACATCAGGGACCCACCGAAAGGGCCTCTGTATTTCGCGAAAAAAACGTTACCGCCGCTGACAGCTCGGACCCACCAGCTATATCTTCGCACGCAAGGAAGTGCCTCCTTATTACGCACAAAAAAATGAATACTCCCCCTGTTAGCTGGGATCCAGTATAGTGGCAGGCTGGCTTGTGGGGCCTACTAAGTTGACGAGGACGGAGGGCTTTGTCAACTTAGTCAATAATGCATGATTCTAGCTCCAGTGACCGTACGATGTCCATCCAACGGCCGTAGTGCTTCTTCAACCTCTGGTCTTCTTGCTCCAGCCGCCCAAACCAGCGCCGGTCGTGCCTCGTGCTCCTGCCTCCCGTGGCCGGCTGCGATGCGGCGGAGGCCTCACCGCCCCTACTACTCCCACCACTGGCTAGGCCATCCCTCTACTAACCCAAACCCCCTGTTACTCTGCGGCGACGGCAGCCTCACACCGCAGCGAACCAGTGCCCTCGTACTCCTCTACGCGTGGGCATCCACTGTCGCGTCTTCCCCGGCTCCGCTTCGTCCCCTTCCTAGGCCTCGCCGTCGTCCACCGCCCTGGTGCCCTCGGTGCGGCGTGGTCAACATGGTCAAGGAAAGGCTTCCATCGGACGTGGACTATACGTGGAGAGGCTGACAGCTGGGTCCACGGCCGTAGCAAGGAAGTGCCTCCTTATTACGTGCAAAATAATTATTCCTCCACCTGACAGCAGGGACCGACCGGATGGGCCACCAGTATTTTGCGAAAAAACTCGTTTCCCCTGACTGCTGAGACCCACCGAACGGGCCACCGTATTTCACAAAAAAATGTTCCTCGCGTTGTCAGCTCGGACCCACCGGAAGTGCCTCCTTATTACGCACACAAAAAATGAACACTCCCCCGGCTAGCTGGGACCCACCTTGGTGGGAGGCTGACTTGTGGGCCTACTAAGTTGACAGGGACGAAGGGCTTTGTCAACTTAGTCAATATGAACGATTCTAGCTCCATTGACCGTACGATGTCCATCCAACGGCTGTAGTGCTTCTTCAACCTCTGGTCTTCTTGCTCCAGCCGCCCAAAGCAGCGCCGGTCGTGCCGCATGCTCCTGCCTCCCGTGGCCGGCTGTGCTGCCGCGGAGGCCTCACCGCCCCCTACTATTCCCACCGCTGGCCAGGCCCTGCGGCGACGGCAGCCTCACACCGCAGCTGAACCAGTGAACCCTCATACTCCTCTCCACGCGCGCGCGGGCTTCCACTATCGCGTCTTCCCCAGCTCCCCGTCGTCCCCTTCCTAGGCCTCGCCGTCGTCCACCGCCCTGGTGCTCTCGATGCGGCGTGGTCAACGTGGTCAAGGAACGACTTCCATCGGACGTGGACTGTACGTGGAGAGGCTGACAGCTGGGTCCACGGCCGCAGCAAGGAAGTGCCTCCTTATTACGTGGAAAATAATTATTCCTCCACCTGACAGCGGAGCCCCACCGGATTGGCCACCGTATTTCGCCCCCCTGACTGCTGGGACCCACCAGCTACATCTTCGCAGGCAAGGAAGTGCCTGACAGTCGGGACCCACTTGGTCGAAGCGTACGTAGCGTTGTCATTCTGGTCGCGAACGTGTACGTACATATATACTGGTCGATGTAGAGGCGCGCATGTGTCATAGTAGAGGCACGCACGTAGCATGTACACGTACGTACAACGGCCATGGTGCAAGAAAGAAAATACGGCCACGTATGTGTACATACGGGCGGGGTCTCGAACGCCTACTCGCGCATTCGTACGGCGAGGGCTCGTGTACATGGCTGGGTTGGAATGAAGAAACAGCATCATCGTCGTGTTTATGGGTCGGAACGGAATGTGTGGTCGTGTTCATCGGGAGGGCTTGGACGGAAGAGGCGATGGAAACGAGGCATGGCATACCGCACAACGAAGGAAACGGACCTCCTACAGTCGAAACGGGGGTCCTGTTGATCGGGAGGGGGTGGCGTACCACAAAACGGAGGAAACGAACCTCCTACGGTCGAAACGGGGGTCATGTTGATCGGGAGGGGTGTGGCGTACCACAAAACGGATTAGATGGACCTCCTACGGTCGAAACGGGGGTCCTGTTGATCGGGAGGGGTGTGGCGTACCGCAAAACAGAGGAAACGGACTTGTGTTGGAGCGCTACGGTCGAAACGGGGGTCCTGTTCATTGGGAGGGGTGTGGTGTACCGCAAAACGGGACTCCATGGGATACTGTTCATCTCCACCGTCGACCTCCTCCAGCCTCCACGAGCTACTGTTCATCCACCATCGACCTCCTCCAGCCTCCACGGGCTCCTATTCATCCAGCCTCCACCGCGCGCTACTCCACCAGCTACTGTTCAACCACCCCTCCACTGTCTACTGTTCATCCAGCCCTCCGCACCACGGGGTCCTGTTCAACCACCCCTCCATGGGCACCCCTCCATCGTCTACTGTTCATCCTGCCCTCCACACCACCGGGTCCTGTTCATCCACCCCTCCACGGGCACCCCTCCACCGTCTACTGTTCATCCAGCCCTCCACCACACCACGGGGTCCTGTTTATCCAGAGGCAACGCCACCGCTCACAGTTCATCCAACCCCCCCCCCCCCGCAATGCTCACTGTTCATCCGGAGGCATCATCGATCGGCTTCAGTTAGCAGCAGTAGCCAAGGAATCGCTCGATCAGGTTCAGTTAACAGCCATCGATCGATCGCTCGGGTTCAGTAACGCATAGCCTGCAGTGCAATCGCTCGGGTTCAGTTAGAGACCAATGCCTCGCTCGGGTTTAGTTAGAGCCAACACCTCGCACACACGCGCGTACGTGTACGAGAGAAACGCGCATCGCTCAGCCCCTGACCTCCCACCATAACCGGGAACTCCCCGAAATTTTCCTCCCCCTCGCTTCTACCACGGTTTTTTCCGTCATGGACGGCCCAAAGAATGTCATGCAGCTGCGTCTCCGGCCCGCCCAGGACGAAAAGCCCATTTTCTGTCATGATTTTTTGTCATAGAAGTAGGAGCCCACCACATCTATGATGATACCGGGTTTTGTCACAATTATCGTCATAGAAGTGTCATATGTATGACAGAAAAAAATCTCGTTCGGCCCAAAATGTCACGGATGTGTCTTTTTTTTGTAGTGTTATGACTCAAATTGCAGTGCCACAAGTATGTGGTACTATCATTACTATCTTATATCTTTTGGCATGAACATGTGTATCACTATGATCGGGATTCAATAAACCATTCATTTTAGGTGCAAGACCATTGAAGGTATTATTCAAATAAACAGAGTAACCATTATTCTCCTTAAATGAATAACCATATTGCGATAAACATAATCCAATCATGTCTATGCTCAACGCAAACACCAAATAACAATTATTTAGGATTAACACCAATCCCAATGGTAGACGGAGCGTGCGATGCTTGATCACATCAACCTTGGAAACACTTCCAACACATATCATCGTCTGACCTTTGGCTAGTCTCCGTTTATTCTGTAGCCTTTTATTTCGAGTTACTAACACTTAGCAACCGAATCGGTATCTAATACCCTGCTGCTACTAGGAGTACTAGTAAAGTACACATTTAATATAATGTATGTCCAATACATATTTCTGTCAACCTTGCCAGCCTTCTCATCTACCAAGTATCTAGGGTGGTTCTGCTTCAGTGACCGTTCCCCTTATTACAGAAGCACTTAGTCTCGGGCTTGGGTTCAACTCTGGGTTTCTTCACTAGAGCAGCAACTAATTTGTCGTTTCATGAAGTATCCCTTTCTTGCCCTTGCCCTTCTTGAAACTAGTGGTTTTACTAACCATCAAAAATTGATGCTCCTATTTGATTTCTACTTTCGCGGTGTCGCGAACAGCTCAAGGATCATCATATCTATCCCTGATATGTTATAGTTCATCATGAAGCTCTAGTAGCTTGGTGGCAGTGACTTTGGAGAACCATCACTATCTCATTTGGAAGATCAACTCTCACTTGATTCAAGCGATTGTAGTACTCATACAATCTGAGCACATGCTCAACGATTGAGCTTTTCTCCTTAGTTTGCAGGCTTAGGAAACTTGTCAGAGGTCTCATACCTCTTGACGTGGGCACTAGCCTGAAATCCCAATTTCAGTCCTTGGAACATCTCATATGTTCTGCGATGTTTCAAAAACGTCTTTGGTGCCTCAATTCTACACCATTTAGCATTACGCACTGAACTATCATGTAGTCATCAAAATGTGTATGTCAGATGTTCGCAACATCCACAACCGACGCTCGAGGTTCAGCTCACTAAGCGGTGCATTAAGGACATAATCCTTCTGCACAGCAATGAGGACAATCCTCAGTTTACGGACCCAGTCCGCATAATTGCTATTATCAACTTTCAACTAAATTTTCTCTAGGAACATATCTAAAACAGTAGAACTAAAGCGTAAGCTACGACATAATTTGCAAAGTCCTTTTGACTATGTTCATGATAATTAAGTTCATCTGATAATTTAATGAACTCCCACTCAGATAGACATCCCTCTAGTCATCTAAGTGATACATGATCCGAGTCAACTAGGTCGTGTCCGATCATCATGTGAGACGGACTAGTCATCATCGGTGAACATCTTCATGTTGATCGTATCTTCTATACGACTCATGTTCGACCTTTCGGTCTTCCGTGTTCCGAGGCCATGTCTGTACATGCTAGGCTCATCAAATCAACCTAAGTGTATTGCGTGTGTAAATCTGGCTTACACCCGTTGTATTCGAACGTTAGAATCTATCACACCCGATCATCACGTGGTGCTTCGAAACAACGAACCTTCGCAACGGTGCACAGTTAGGGGGAACACTTTCTTGAAATTATTTCGAGGGATCATCTTATTTAAGCTACCGTCGTTCTAAGCAAATAAGATGTAAAACATGATAAACATCACATGCAATCAAATAGTGACATGATATGGCCAATATCATTTTGCTCCTTTTGATCTCCATCTTCGGGGCGCCATGATCATCATCGTCACCGGCATGACACCATGATCTCCATCATCTTGATCTCCATCATCTTGTCTTCATGAAGTTGTCTCGTCATCTATTACTTCTACTACTATGGCTAACGGTTTAGCAATAAAGTAAAGTAATTACATGACGTTTATGTTGACACGCAAGTCAACATGCAAGTCGTGATTCCTATTACAAGAAAATGATCAATCTCATACATCACATATAGCATTCATCACATCCTTTTTGGTCATATCACATCACACGGCATATGCTGCAAAAACAAGTTAGACTTCCTCTAATTGTTGTTGCAAATTTTTTACGTGGCTGCTATAGGTTTCTTAGCAAGAACGTTTCTTTCCTACGCCAAAATCACAACGTGATATGCCAATTTCTATTTACCCTTCATAAGGACCCTTTTCATCGAATCTGATCCGACTAAAGTGGGAGAGACAGACACCCGCTAGCCACCTTATGCAACTAGTGCATGTCAGTCGGTGGAACCTGTCTCACGTAAGAGTACGTGTAAGGTCAGTCCGGGCCGCTTCATCCCATGATACCGCCGAATAAAGATAAGACTAGTAACGGCAAGTAAATTGGCAAAATCAACGCCCACAACTACTTTGTGTTCTACTCGTGCATAGAAACTACGCATAGACCTAGCTCATGATGCCACTATAGGGGAACGTAGCAGAATTTGAAAATTTTCTACGCATCACCAAGATCAATCTATGGAGTTATCTAGCAACGAGGTAGAGGGGAGTGCATCTACATACCCTTGTAGATCGCGATGCGGAAGTGTTACAAGAATGCGGATGAAGGAGTCGTACTCGTAGCGATTCAGATCGCGGTTGATTCCGATCTAAGTACCGAACAACGGCGCCTCCGCGTTCAACACACGTGTAGCCCGGTGATGTCTCCCACGCCTTGATCCAGCAAGGGGAGAAGGAGAGGTTGGGGAAGACTCCGTCCAGCAGTAGCACGACGGCGTGGTGCTGGTGGAGGAGCGCGGGACTCAAGCAGGGCTTCGCCAAGCACTACGAGAGACGAGGAGGGAGAGAGGTATGGCTGCGCCTAGGAGAGAATAACTCATCTGTTGGGCAGCCGCTAGACCTCAACTATATATAGGGGGGAGGGGGCTGTGCCCCCTCTAGGGTTCCCACCCCAAGGGGTGCGGCAGCCCCAGATCCCATCTAGGGTGGCGGCCAAAGGGGTAGAGGGGGAGGCGCACCTGGGTGGGCCTTAGGGCCCATCTGCCCTAGGGTTTGCCCCCTCTTCTCTTGAGGTGCCTTGGGCCTTGGTGGGGGCGCCCCAGCCCACCTAGGGGCTGGTCCCTTCCCACTATTGGCCCACGCAAGCCTCTGGGGCTGGTGGCCCCTCCCGGTGGACCCCCGGACCCTTCCGGTGGTCCCGGTACATTACCGGTGATGCCCGGAACACTTCCGGTGGCTAAATCCTCACTTCCTATATATTAATATTTACCTCCGTACCATTCCGGAACTCCTCGTGACGTCCGGGATCTCATCCGGGACTCCGAACAACATTCGGTAACCGCGTACATACTTTCCCTATAACCCTAGCGTCATCGAACCTTAAGTATGTAGACCCTACGGGCTCGGGAGTCATGCAGACATGGCCGAGACAACTCTCCGGTCAATAACCGACAGCGGGATCTGGATACCCATGTTAGATCCCACATGCTCCACGATGATCTCATCGGATGAATCACGATGTCAAGGATTCAATCAATCCCGTATACAATTCCCTTTGTCTACCGGTATATTACTTGCCCAAGATTCGATTGTCGGTATCCCGATACCTTGTTCAATCTCGTTACCGATACCTTGTTCAATCTCGTTACCGGCAAGTCTCTTTACTCATTCCGTAACACATCAGCCCGTGATCAACTCCTTGATCACATTGTGCACATTATGATGATGTCCTACCTCGTGGGCCCAGAGATACCTCTCCGTCACACGGAGTGACCAATCCCAGTCTTGATTCGTGTCAACCCAAGAGACACTTTCGGAGATACCTGTAGTGCACCTTTATAGCCACCCAGTTACGTTGTGACGTTTGGTACACCCAAAGCATTCCTACGGTATCCGGGAGTTGCACAATCTCATGGTCTAAGGAAATGATACTTGACATTAGAAAAGCTGTAGCATAAGAACTACACTATCTTGTGCTAGGCTTAGGATTGGGTCTTGTCCATCACATCATTCTCCTAATGATGTGATCCCGTTATCAACGACATCCAATGTCCATGGTGAGGAAACCGTAACCATCTATTGATCAACGAGCTAGTCAACTAGAGGCTTACTAGGGACATGGTGTTGTATATGTATACGCACATATATCATTCATCACATCCTTTTTGGCCATATCACATCACACGGCATATGCTGCAAAAACAAGTTAGACGTCCTCTAATTGTTGTTGCAAATTTTTTACACGGCTGCTATAGGTTTCTTAGAAAGAACGTTTCTTTCCTATGCCAAAACCACAACATGATATGCCAATTTCTATTTACCCTTCATAAGGACCCTTTTCATCAAATCCGATCCGACTAAAGTGGGAGAGACAGACACCCGCTAGCCACCTTATGCAACTAGTGCATGTCAGTCGGTGGAACCTATCTCACATAAGAGTACGTGTAAGGTCGGTCTGGGCCGCTTCATCCCACGATACCGCCGAATCAAGATAAGACTAGTAACGGCAAGTAAATTGGCAAAATCAACACCCACAACTACTTTGTGTTCTACTCGTGCATAGAAACTACACATATACCTAGCTCATGATGCCACTGTAGGGGAACGTAGCAGAATTTTAAAATTTTCTACGCATCACCAAGATCAATCTATGGAGTTATCTAGCAACGAGGGAGAGGGGAGTGCATCTACATACCCTTGTAGGTCGCGATGCGGAAGCATTACAAGAACGCGGATGAAGGAGTCGTACTCGTAGCGATTCAGATCGCGGTTGATTCCGATCTAAGCACTGAACAACAACGCCTCCGCGTTCAACACACGTGCAGCCCGGTGACGTCTCCCACGCCTTGATCCAGCAAGGGGAGAAGGAGAGGTTGGGGAAGACTCCGTCCAGCAGCAGCACGACGGCGTGGTGGTGGTGGAGGAGCGCGGGACTCAAGCAGGGCTTCGCCAAACACTACAAGAGACGGGGAGGGAGAGAGGTATGGCTACGCCTAGGAGAGAATAACTCATCTGTTGGGCAGCCCCTAGACCTCAACTATATATAGGGGGGAGGGGGTTGTGCCCCCTCTAGGGTTCCCACCCTAAGGGGTGCGGCAGCCCCAGATCCCATCTACGGTGGCGACCAAAGGGGGAGAGAGGGAGGCGCACCTGGGGTGGGCCTTAGGGCCCATCTGCCCTAGGGTTTGCCCCCCTCTTCTCTTGAGGCGCCTTGGGCCTTGGTGGGGGGCGCCCCAGCCCACCTAGGGGCTGGTCCCTTCCCACTATTGGCCCACGCAAGCCTCTGGGGCTGGTGGCCCCTCCCGGTGGACCCCCGGACCCTTCCGGTGGTCCCGGTACATTACCCGTGATGCCCGGAACACTTCCGGTGGCCAAATCCTCACTTCCTATATATCAATCTTTACCTCCGGACCATTCCGGAACTCCTCGTGACATCCGGGATCTCATCTGGGACTCCGAAATACATTCGGTAACCACGTACATACTTTCCCTATAACCCTAGCATCATCGAACCTTAAGTGTGTAGACCCTACGGGCTCGGGAGTCATGCAGACATGGCCGAGACAACTCTCCAGTCAATAACCAACAGTGGGATCTGGATACCCATGTTGGCTCCCACATGCTCCACGATGATATCATCGGATGAACCACGATGTCAAGGATTCAATCAATCCCGTATACAATTCCCTTTGTCTTCCGGTATATTACTTGCCCGAGATTAGATCGTCGGTATCCCGATACCTTGTTCAATCTCGTTACCGGCAAGTCTCTTTACTCGTTCCATAACACATCATCCCGTGATCAACTCCTTGATCACATTGTGCACATTATGATGATGTCCTACCGAGTGGGCCCAGAGATACCTCTCCGTCACACGGAGTGACAAATCCCAGTCTTGATTCGTGCCAACCCAACAGACACTTTCGGAGATACCTGTAGTGCACCTTTATAGCCACCCAGTTACGTTGTGACGTTTGGTACACCCAAAGCATTCCTACGGTATCCGGGAGTTGCACAATCTCATGGTCTAAGGAAATGATACTTGACATTAGAAAAGCTTTAGCATACAAACTACACGATCTTGTGCTAGGCTTAGGATTGGGTCTTGTCCATCTTATCATTCTCCTAATGAGGTGATCCCGTTATCAACGACATCCAATGTCCATGGTGAGGAAACCGTAACCATCTATTGATCAACGAGCTAGTCAACTAGAGGCTTACTAGGGACATGGTGTTGTCTATGTATCCACACATGTATCTGAGTTTCCTATCAATACAATTCTAGCATGGATAATAAAGGATTATCATGAACGAGGAAATATAATAATAATAACTAATTTATTATTGCCTCTAGGGCATATTTCCAACAGTTCAAGATAGCGTTCAAGTTGGAGACATAGATATTTGTAAAGTGCACACATATCTGAATGTCACAGATCCGTTGACTAAACCTCTTCCGCGAGCAAAACATGATCAACACCAGAACTCTATGGGTGTTCGATTCATCACAATGTAACTAGATTATTGACTCTAGTGCAAGTGGGAGACTGTTGGAAATATGCCCTAGAGGCAATAATAAAATGGTTATTATTATATTTCCTTGTTCATGATAATTGTCTATTGTTCATGCTATAATTGTGTTATCCGGAAATCGCAATACATGTATGAATACATAGACCATAACATGTCCCTAGTGAGCCTCTAGTTGACTAGCTCGTTGATCAACAGATAGTCATGGTTTCCTGACTATGGACATTAGATGTCATTGATAACAGGATCACCTCATTAGGAGAATGATGTGATAGACAAGACCCAATCCTAAGCATAGCACAAGATCGTGTAGTTCATTTGCTAGAGCTTTTCCAATGTCAAGTATCATTTCCTTAGACCATGAGATTGTGCAACTCCCGGATACTGTAGGAGTGCTTTGGGTGTGCCAAACGTCACAACGTAACTAGGTGGCTATAAAGGTGCACTACGGGTATCTCCGAAAGTGTCTGTTGGGTTGGCACGAATCGAGACTGGGATTTGTCACTCCGTATGACGGAGAGGTATCTCTGGGCCCACTCGGTAATGCATCATCATAATGAGCTCAATGTTACCAAGTGGTTGATCACGGGATCATGCATTACAGTACGAGTAAAGTGACTTGCCGGTAACGAGATTGAACGAGGTATTGGGATACCGACAATCGAATCTCGGGCAAGTAACGTACCGATTGACAAAGGGAATTGTATACGGGATTACGTGAATCCTCGACATCGTGGTTCATCTGATGAGATCATCGAGGAGCATGTGGGAGCCAACATGGGTATCCAGATCCCGTTGTTGGTTATTGACCGGAGAGTCGTCTTGGTCATGTCTGCGTGTCTCCCGAACCTGTAGGGTCTACACACTTAAGGTTCGGTGACGCTAGGGTTGTAGAGATATTAGTATGCGGTAACCCGAAAGTTGTTCGGAGTCCCGGATGAGATCCCGGACGTCACGAGGAGTTCCGGAATGGTCCATAGGTAAAGATTTAAATATAGGAAGTCCAGTTTCGGCCATCGGGAAAATTTCGGGAGTAATCGGTATTGTACCAGGACCACCGGAAGGGTCCCGGGGGTCCAACGGGTGGGGCCACCTATCCCGGAGGGCCCCATGGGCTAAAGTGGGAGGGGAACCAGCCCCTGGTGGGCTGGTGCACCCCCCTTGGGCCTCCCCCTACGCCTAGGGTTGGAAACCCTAGGGGTGGGGGGCGCCCCACTTGGCTTGGGGGCAAGCCACCCCCTTGGCCGCCCCCCCCCCCCCTTGAGATGAATCTCTAGGGGGGCGGCGCCCCCCCTGGACCCCTATATAAAGAGGGGAGAGGGAGGGCTGCGCACCCTAGCCCCTGGCGCCTCCCTCTCCCTCTCGCTGAGCTTGGCGAAGCCCTGCCGAGATCACCGCTGCTTCCACCACCACGCCGTCGTGCTACTGGATCTCCATCAACCTCTCCTTCCCCCTTGCCAGATCAAGAAGGAGGAGACGTCTTCCCAACCGTACATGTGTTGAACGCGGAGGTGCTGTCCGTTCGGCACTAGGATCTTCGGTGATTTGGATCACGACGAGTACGACTCCCTCAACCACGTTCTCTTGAACACTTCCGCTCGCGGTCTACAAGGGTATGTAGATGCACTCCTCTCTCTCGTTGATAGATGGCTCCATAGATTGATCTTGGTGAAGCGTAGAAATTTTTTATTTTCTGCAACATTCTCCAACAGTGATGTATGAGATTAGCGTGGGCCATCAACGGCTCACTAGGGACATGTTGTGGTCTATGTATTCACATATGTATTACGGTTTCCAGTTAATACAATTATAGCATGAACAATAGGCAATTATCATGAACAAGGAAATACAATAATAACCATTTATTATTGCCTCTAGGACATATTTCCAACACATTCGGTTAATAATAACCTGCCGAGATCACCTCATGCTCGAATCCGTAGAGGGGGGCGGGGTAAATAATAAAATTACCGGCAAGTCTCTTTACTCCCTCAACCCCGTCCTCTCTCTCGTTGCTAGCATCTCCTAGATTGATCTTGGTGACACGTAGGAAAATTTCGAATTATTACTACGTTCCCCAACAGTGGCATCATGAGCTAGGTCTATGCGTAGATACTATGCACGAGTAGAACACAAAGTAGTTGTGGGCGATGATTTGTTCAATTTGCTTGCCGTTACTAGTCTTATCTTGATTCGGCGGCATTGTGGTATGAAGCGGCCCGGACTAACCTTACACGTACACTTACGTGAGACAGGTTCCACCGACTGACATGCACTAGATGCATAAGGTGGCTAGCGGGTGTCTGTCTCTCCCACTTTAGTCGGATCGGATTCGATGAAGAGGGTCCTTATGAAGGGTAAATAGCAATTGGCATATCATCGTTGTGGCTTTTGCGTAGGTAAGAAACGTTCTTGCTAGAAACCCATAGCAGCCACGTAAAACATGCAACAACAATTAGAGGACGTCTAACTTGTTTTTGCAGGGTATGCTATGTGATGTGATATGGCCAAAAGGATGTGATGAATTATATATATGTGATGTATGAGATTGATCATGTTCTTGTAATAGGAATCACGACTTGCATGTCGATGAGTATGACAACCGGCAGGAGCCATAGGAGTTGTCTTAATTTATTGTATGACCTACGTGTCAATGAAAAACGCCATGTAATTACTTTACTTTATTGCTGACCGTTAGCCATAGTAGTAGAAGTAATAGTTGGCGAGACAACTTCATGAAGACACGATGATGGAGATCATGATGATGGAGATCATGGTGTCATGCCGGTGACGAAGGTGATCATGCCGCGCCTCGAAGATGGAGATCAAAAGGCGCAAGATGATATTGGACATATCATGTCACTTTATGATTTGCATGTGATGTTTGTCATGTTTATATCTTATTTGCTTAGAACGACGGTAGCATAAATAAGATGATCCCTCGCTAAAATTTCAAGAAATTGTTCCCCCTAACTGTGCACCGTTGCGAAGGTTCGTTGTTTCGAAGCACCACGTGATGATCGGGTGTGATAGATTCTAATGTTCGCATACAACGGGTGTAATCCAGATTTACACATGCGAAACACTTATGTTGACTTGACGAGCCTAGCATGTACAGACATGGCCTCGGAACATAAGAGACCGGAAGGTCGAACATGAGTCGTATAGTAGATACGATCAACATGAAGATGTTCACCGATGATGACTAGTTCGTCTCACGTGATGATCGGACACGGCCTAGTTGACTCGGATCATGTATCACTTAGATGACTAGAGGGATGTCTATCTAAGTGGGAGTTCGTTAAATAATCAGATGAACTTAATTATCATGAACATAGTCAAAAGGTCTTTGCAAATTATGTCTTAGCTTACGCTTTAGTACTACTGTTTTAGATATGTTCCTAGAGAAAATTTAGTTGAAAGTTGATAGTAGCAATTATGCGGACTGAGTCCGTAAACTGAGGATTGTCCTCATTGTTGCGCAGAAGAATTATGTCCTTAATGCATCGCTCAGTGAGCTAAACCTCGAGCGTCGGTTGTGGATGTTGCGAACATCTGACATACACGTTTTGATGACTACATGATAGTTCAGTGCGTAATGCTAAATGGTTTAGAATTGAGGCACCAAAGACATTTTTGAAACATCACAGAACATATGAGATGTCCCAAGGACTGAAATTGGGATTTCAGGCTAGTGCCCATGTCAAGAGGTATGAGACCTCTGAAAAGTTTCTTAAGCCTGCAAACTAAGGAGAAAAGCTCAATCGTTGAGCATGTGCTCAGATTGTATGAGTACTACAATCGCTTGAATCGAGTGGGAGTTAATCTTCCAGATGAGATAGTGATGGTTCTCCAAAGTCACTGCCACCAAGCTACTAGAGCTTCATGATGAACTATAACCTATCAGGGATAGATATGATGATCCTTGAGCTATTTGCGACACCACGAAAGTAGAAATCAAATAGGATCATCAATTGTTGATGGTTAGTTTCAAGAAGGGCAACGGCAAGAAAGGGATACTTCATGAAACGGCAAATCAGTTGCTGCTCTAGTGAAGAAACCCAAGGTTGAACCCAAACCCGAGACTAAGTGCTTCTGTAATAAGGGGAACGGTCACTGAAGCAGAACTACCCTAGATACTTGGTAGATGAGAAGGCTGGCAAGGTCGACAGAAGTATGTTGGATATACATTATATTAATGTGTACTTTACTAGTACTCCTAGTAGCACCAGGGTATTAGATACCGGTTTGGTTGCTAAGTGTTAGTAACTCGAAATAAAAGGCTACAGAATAAACGGAGACTAGCCAAAGGTGAGACGATGATATGTGTTGGAAGTGTTTCCAAGGTTGATGTGATCAAACATCGCACGCTCCCTCTACCATTGGGATTGGTGTTAAACCTAAATAATTGTTATTTTGTGTCTGCGTTGAGCATAGACATGATTGGATTATGTTTATCGCAATACGGTTATTCATTTAAGGAGAATAATGGTTGCTCTATTTATTTGAATAATACCTTCAATGGTCTTGCACCTAAAATGAATGGTTTATTGAATCTCGATTGTAGTGATACACATGTTCATGCCAAAAGATATAAGATAGCAATGATAGTACCACATACTTGTGGCACTGCAATTTGAGTCATATTGGTATAAAACGCATGAAGAAGCTCCATGTTGATGGATCTTTGGACTCACTCATTTTTGAAAAGATTGAGACATGTGAACCATGTCTATTGGTATATATGCATGAAGAAACTCCATACAGATGGATCGTTTGGACTCACTTGTTTTTGAATCACTTGAGACATGCCAATCATACCACATGGACAAGATGACTGAAAGACCTTGTTTTCAGTAAGATGGAACAAGAAAGCAACTTGTTGGAAGTAATACATTTTGATGTGTGCAGTCCAATGAGTGCTGAGGCACGCAGTGGATATCGTTATGTTCTTACTTCACAGATAATTCGAGTAGATGCTAAGTATATTTACTTGATGAAACACAAGTCTGAATTATTGAAAGGTTTAAGTAATTTCATAGTGAAGTTGAAGATCGTCGTGACAAGAGGATAAAATGTCTATGATATGATCATAGAGATGAATATCTGAGTTACGATTTTGGCACAAAATTAAGACATTGTGGAAATTGTTTCACGACTAATACCGCCTGGAACACCATAGTGTGATGGTGTGTCCAAACATCATAGCTGCACCCTATTGGATGTGGTGCATACCATGATGTCTCTTATCGAATTACCACTATCGTCTATGGGTTAGGCATTAGAGACAACCGCATTCACTTTATATAGGGCACCACGTAATTCCGTTGAGATGACACCGTATGAACTATGGTTTAGAGAAACCTAAGCTGTCATTTCTTAAAAGTTTGGGGCTGCAATGCTTATGTGAAAAAGTTTCAGGCTAATAAGCTTGAACCCAAAGCGGATAAATGCATCTTCATAGAATACCCAAAACAGTTGGGTATACCTCCTATTTCAGATCCGGAAGCAAAAGTGATTGTTTCTAGAAACGGGTCCTTTCTCGAGGAAAAGTTTCTCTCGAAAGAATTGAGTGGGAGGATGGTGGAGACTTGATGAGGTTATTGAACCGTCACTTCAACTAGTGTGAAGCAGGGCACAGGAAGTTGTTCCTGTGGCACCTACACCAATTGAACTGGAAGCTTATGATAGTGATCATGAAACTTCGGATCAAGTCACTACCAAACCTCGTAGGTCGACAAGGATGCGTACTACTTCAGAGTGGTACGTAACCCTGTCTTGGAAGTCATGTTGCTAGACAACAATGAACCTACGAGCTATGGAGAAGCGATGCTGGGCCCGGATTCTGACGAATGGCTCGAGGCCATAAAATCCAAGAGAGGATCCATGTGAAAACAAATTATAGACTTTGGAAGAACTACTTGATGGTCGTAAGGCTATTGGGTACAGATGGATTTTAAAAGGAAGACGGACAATGATGGTAAGTATCACCATTAAGAAAGCTCGACTTGTCGTTAAGATGTTTTCCGACAAGTTCAAGGAGTTGACTACGGTGAGACTTTCTCACTCGTAGCGATGCTAAGAGTCTGTTAGAATTATATTAGCAGTTACTGCATTATTTATGAAATCTTTTAGATAGGATGTCAAAACATTGTTTCCTCGACTATTTTCTAGAGGAAAGGTTGTATGTGATACAACCAGAAGGTTTTGTCAATCCTGAAAGATGCTAACAAGTATGCAAAGCTCCAGCAATCCTTATAAGGACTGGAGTAAGCATCTCGGAGTTGGAATGTACGCTTTGATGAGATGATCAAAGATTTTGGGTTTATACAAAGTTTATGAGAAACTTGTATTTTCCAAAGAAGTGAGTGGGAGCACTATAGAATTTTTGATGAGTGTATGTTGTTAACATATTGTTGATCAGAAATGATGTAGAATTTCTGGAAAGCATACAGGGTTATTTGAAAAGTGTTTTTTCAATGGAAAACCTGGATTAAGCTACTTGAACATTGAGCATCAAGATCTATAAGGATAGATCAAAAACGCTTAATAGTACTTTCAAATAAATACGTACCGTGACAAGATTTTGAAGGAGTTCAAAATAGATCAGCAAAGAAGGAGTTCTTGGCTGTGTTACAAGGTGTGAGTATTGAGTAAGACTCAAGACCTGACCACGGTAGAAGAGAGAGAAAGGACGAAGGTCGTCCCTTATGCTTTAGATGTAGACTCTATAGTATGCTATGCTGTGTACCGCACCTGAAGTGTGCCTTGCCATGAGTCAGTCAAGGGGTACAAGAGTGATCCAGGAATGGATCACATGAAAGTGGTCGAACTTATCCTTAGTAACTAGTGGACTAAGGAATTTTCCTGATTATGGAGGTGGTAAAAGAGTTCGTCTTAAAGGGTTACGTCGATGCAAACTTTCACACTAATCTGGATGACTCTGAGTAGTAAACAGGATTCGTATAATGGAGCAGTTATTTGGAATAGCTCCAAGTAGCGAATGGTAGCTGCATCTACAAGATGACATAGAGATTTGTAAAGCACACACGGATCTGAAAGGCTCAGACCCGTTGACTAATAACCTCTCTCACAAGAGAGATATGATCAAACCCCATGGGTGTTGGATTCATTACAATCACATAGTGATGTGAACTAGATTATTGACTCTAGTGCAAGTGGGAGACTGTTGGAAATATGCCCTAGAGGCAATAATAAAATGGTTATTATTGTATTTCCTTGTTCATGATAATTGTCTATTGTTCATGCTATAATTGTATTAACTGGAAACCGTAATACATGTGTGAATACATAGACCACAACATGTCCCTAGTGAGTCTCTAGTTGACTAGCTCGTTGATCAATAGATGGTTATGGTTTCCTAACCATGGACACTAGATGTCATTGATAACGGGATCACATCATTAGGAGAATGATGTGATGGACAAGACCCAATCCTAAGCATAGCACAAGATCGTGTAGTTCGTTTGCTAAAAGCTTTTCTAATGTCAAGTATCATTTCCTTAGACCATGAGATTGTGCAACTCCCGGATACCATAGGAATGCTTTGGGTGTACCAAACGTCACAACGTAACTGGGTGGCTATAAAGGTGCACTACAGGTATCTCCGAAAGTGTCTGTTGGGTTGGCACGAATCGAGACTGGGATTTGTCACTCCGTATGACGGAGAGGTATCTCTGGGCCCACTCAGTAATGCGTCATCATAATGAGCTCAATGTGACTAAGCAGTTAGTCACGGGATCATGCGTTATGGAACGAGTAAAGTGACTTGCCGGTAATGAGATTGAACAAGGTATTGGGATACCGACGATCGAATCTCGGGCAAGTAACATACCGTTTTACAAAGGGAATTGAATATGGGATTGATCGAATCCCCGACATCGTGGTTCATCCGATGAGATCATCGTGGAACATGTGGGAGCCAATATGGGTATCCAGATCCCACTATTGGTTATTGGCCGGAGAGGTGTCTCGGTCATGTCTGCATGGTTCCCGAACCCGTAGGGTCTACACACTTAAGGTTCGGTGACGCTAGAGTTGTTATGAGAAATAGTATGTGGTTACCGAAGGTAGTTCGGAGTCCCGGATGAGATCCCGGACGTCACGAGGAGTTCCGGAATGGTCCGGCGGTGAATATTGATATATTGGACGAAGGGTATTGGAGTCCGGAAGTGTTCTGGGGGTACCAGGCTATGGCCAGCATGACCGAAAGGTGTTTCGGGAGCCCCGGCAAGTGTTGGAGGGCCTCATGAGCCAAAGGGGAAGGGGCAAACCAGCCCACTAAGGGGTTGTGAGCCCCCCACACCCTTTCCCACGTTACTTGGGGAGGTGGGGCGCCTCCACCTGCTTGGCTTGGGGGGCAAGTCTCCCTAGGATTTTCCCTAGGGAGATCCAATCTGCTTGGCCGCCGCCCCCTAGGGGAAACCCTAGGGCGCCTCCCCCTCTCCCCTTGCCCCTATATATAGTGGAGGGGTGGGAGGGCAGCCACACCTCTTCCTTGGCGCATCCCTCCCACCTCCTACACCTCCTCCTCCTCCATAGTGCTTGGAGAAGCCCTGCTGGAGAACCACGAGCTCCATCGCCACCATGCCGTCGTGCTGCTGGAGTTCTCCCTCAACTTCTCCTCTCCCCTAGCTGGATCAAGAAGGAGGAGATGTCCCAGGGTTTTACGTGTGTTGAACACGGAGGCGCCGTCCGTTCGGCGCTAGATCGGATCTTCTGCGATTTGAATCGTCGCGAGTACGACTCCATCAACCGCGTTCTTGTAACGCTTCCGCTTAGCGATCTTCAAGGGTATGAAAATGCACTCCCTCTCTCTCGTTGCTAGCATCTCCTAGATTGATCTTGGTGACACGTAGGAAAATTTTGAATTATTATTACGTTCCCCAACAGTAGGATTGGGTCTTGTCCATCACATCATTCTCCTAATGATGTGATCCCATTATCAATGACATCTAGTGTCCATGGTCAGGAAACCATAACCATCTATTGATCAACGAGCTAGTCAACTAGAGGCTCACTAGTTATTGTTGTTAGAAATTTCTGGATCAAGGTACTTCGGATCAAGCTCCTACTGAACTTCGTAGGTCCACAAGGACACGTTCCGCACCAGAGTGGTACGGCAACCCTGTCCTGGAAATCATGTTGTTAGACAACGGTGAACCTTCGAACTATGAAGAAGCGATGGTGGGCCTAGATTCTAACAAATGGCTTGAAGCCATGCAATCCGAGATAGGATCCATGTATGAAAACAAAGTATGGACTTTGACAGACTTGCCCGATGATCGGTGAGCGATAGAGAATAAATGGATCTTTAAGAAGAAGACGGACGCAGATGTATGAAAACAAAGTATGACCTATGTGACCAAGGCGGCAGTGCCACAAGTATGTGGGACTATCATTATCAACCTTACATCTTTTGGTATTCACACTATGAATATGTGTAACATCACGTTCGAGATTCATTAAGAATAAACCATTCACCAGCGGGGCATGACCATAAAACATATCTCTCATATAAATAGAACAACCATTATTTTCGGATTTAAATGAGTAGCCATCTCGCATTAAACGAGATCCTGATACAATGTTCATGCTCAAAGCTGGCACTAAATAACAATTATTTAGGTTTAAAACTAATCCCATAGGTAAATGTAGAGGTAGCGTGCCGACAGCGATCACATCGACTTTGGAACCATTCCTAACGCGCATCGTCACCTCGTCCTTCGCCAGTCTCCGCTTATTCCGCAGCTCCTGTTTTGAGTTACAAATATGAGCAACCGCACCGGTATCAAATACCCAAGAGCTACTACGAGTACTGGTAAGGTACACATCAATTACATGTATATCACATATACCTTTAGTGTTGCCGATCTTCTTGTCTGCTAAGTATTTGGGGCAGTTCCGCTTCCAGTGTCCCTTTCCCTTGCAATAAAAGCACTCAGTCTCAGGTTTGGGTCCATTATTTGGCTTCTTCCCGGCAACTGGTTTACCGGGCGCGGCAACTCTCTTGCCGTCCTTCTTGAAGTTCTTCTTACCCTTGCCTTTCTTGAAACTAGTGGTTTTATTGACCATCAACACTTGATGTTCCTTTTTGATTTCTACCTCCACTAATTTCAGCATTGAATATACCTCAGGAATGGTCTTTTCCATCGCCTGCATATTGAAGTTCATCACAAAGCTCTTGTAGCTCGGTGGGAGCGACTGAAGGATTCTGTCAACGACCGCGTCATCCGGGAGATTAACTCCCAGCTGAGTCAATCAGTTGTGCAACCCAGACATTTTGAGTATGTGTTAGCTGACGGAACTATTCTCCTCCATCTTACAACTGTAGAACTTGTCGGAGACTTCATATCTCTAGACCCGGGCATGAGCTTGGAAAATCATTTTCAGCTCTTCGAACATCTCATATGCTCCGTGTTGCTCAAAACGCTTTTGGAGCCCCGGTTCTAAGCTGTAAAGCATGCCGCACTGAACGAGGGAGTAATCATCAGCACACTGCTGCCAAGCGTTCATAACGTCTTGGTTCTCTGGGATGGGTGCATAACCTAGCGGTGCTTCAAGGACATATTGTTTCTTGGAAGATATGAGGATGATCCTCAAGTTCCGGACCCAGTCCGTATAGTTGCTACCATCGTCTTTCATCTTGGTTTTCTCTAGAAACGCGTTGAAGTTGAGGTTGACATTAGCGTGGGCCATTTGATCTACAAGACATATTGTAAAGATTTTAGACTAAGTTCATGATAATTAAGTTCATCTAATCAAATTATTTAATGAACTCCCACTCAGATTAGACATCCCTCTAGTCATCTAAGTGATACATGATCCAACTCAACTAGACCGTGTCCGATCATTACGTGAGACGGACTAGTCATCATCGGTGAACATCTCCATGTTGATCGTATCTTCCATACGACTCATGTTCGACCTTTCGGTCTCTTGTGTTCCGAGGCCATGTCTGTATATGCTAGGCTCGTCAAGTCAACCTAAGTGTTTTGCATGTGTAAATCTGGCTTACACCCGTTGTATGTGAACATTAGAATCTATCACACCCGATCATCACATGGTGCTTCAAGACAACGAACTTTCGCAACGGCGCACAGTTAGGGAGAACACTTTCTTGAAATTATTATGAGGGATCATATTATTTACTACCGTCGTACTAAGCAAATAAGAAGCAAAAATGATAAACATCACATGCAATCAAATAGTGACATGATATGACCAATATCATTTGCTCCTTTTGATCTCCATCTTCGGGGCGCCATGATCATCGTCGTCACCGGCATGACACCATGATCTCCATCATCGTGTCTTCATGAAGTTGCCTCGTCATCTATTACTTCTACTACTATGGCTAACGGTTTAGCAATAAAGTAAAGTAATTACATGACGTTTATGTTGACACGCATGTCATAAATAAATTAAGACAACTCCTATGGCTCCTGCCGGTTGTCATACTCATCGACATGCAAGTCGTGATTCCTATTACAAGAACATGATCAATCTCATACATCACATATATCATTCATCACATCCTTTTGGCCATATCACATCACACGGTATATGCTGCAAAAACAAGTTAGACGTCCTCTAATTGTTGTTGCAAATTTTTACGTGGCTGCTATAGGTTTCTTAGCAAGAACGTTTCTTACCTACACCAAAACCACAACGTGGTATGCCAAATTCTATTTACCCTTCATAAGGACCCTTTTCATCGAATCCGATCCGACTAAAGTGGGAGAGACAGACACCCGCTAGCCACCTTATGCAACTAGTGCATTTCAGTCGGTGGAACCTGTCTCACGTAAGCGTACGTGTAAGGTCGGTCCGGGCCGTTTCATCCCACGATGCCGCCGAATCAAGATAAGACTAGTAACGGCAAGTAAATTGAAAAAATCGACGCCCACAACATCTTGTGTTCTACTCGTGCATAGAAACTACGCATAGAACTAGCTCATGATGCCACTGCTGGGGAACGTTGCAGAAAATAAAAAAATTCTACGCTTCACCAAGATCAATCTATGGAGTCATCTAGCAACGAGAGAGATGAGTGCATATACATACCCTTGTAGATCGCGAGCGGAAGCGTTCAAGAGAGCGGGGTTGAGGGAGTCATACTCGTCGTGATCCAAATAACCGAAGATCCTAGTGCCGAACGGACAGCACCTCCGCGTTCGACACACATACGGTTGCGGAAGACGTCTCCTCCTTGTTGATCCAGCAAGGGGGAAGAAGAGGTTGATGGACATCCAGCAGCACAACGGCGTGGCGGTGGAAGCAGCGGTGATCTCGGCAGGGCTTCGCCAAGCTCAGCGAGAAGGAGAGGTGTCACGGGAGGGAGAGGGAAGCGTCAGGGGCTAGGGTGCGGCTGCCCTCCCTCCCCCCCACTATATATAGGGCCCCTAGGGGGGCGCTGGCCCTAGGAGATCCATCTCCAAGGGGGGGCAAGGGGGGAAACTTGCCCCCAAGCCAAGTGGGGCGCCCCCACCCCTAGGGTTTCCAACCCTAGGCGCAGGGGGAGGCCCAAGGGGGCGCACCAGCCCACCAGGGGCTGGCTCCCCTCCCACTTCAGCCCATGGGGCCCTCCGGGATAGGTGGCCCCACCCGATGGACCCCCGGGACCCTTCCGGTGGTCCCGGTACAATACCGATTACCCCCAAAACTTTCCCGATGGTCGAAACTGGACTTCCTATATATAAATCTTTACCTCCGGACCATTCCGGAACTCCTCGTGTCATCCGGAATCTCATCCGGGACTCCGAACAACTTTTGGGTTACCGCATACTAATATCTCTACAACCCTAGCGTCACCGAACCTTAAGTGTGTAGACCTTACGGGTTCGGGAGACACGCAGACATGACCGAGACAACTCTCAGGTCAATAACCAATAGCGGGATATGGATACCCATGTTGGCTCCCACATGCTCCTCGATGATCTCATCGGATGAACCATGATGTCGAGGATTCAAGTAATCCCGTATACAATTCCCTTTGTCAATCGGTACGTTACTTGCCCGAGATTCGATCGTCGGTATCCCGATACCTCGTTCAATCTCGTTACCGGCAAGTCTCTTTACTCGTACCATAATGCATGATCCCGTGATCAACCACTTGGTCACATTGAGCTCATTATGATGATGCATTACCGAGTGGGTCCAAAGATACCTCTCCGTCATACGGAGTGACAAATCCCAGTCTCGATTTGTGCCAACCCAACAGACACTTTCGGAGATACCCGTAGTGCACCTTTATAGCCACCCAGTTATGTTGTGACGTTTGGAACACCCAAAGCACTCCTACGGTATCCGGGAGTTGCACAATCTCATGGTCTAAGGAAATGATACTTGACATTGGAAAAGCTTTAGCAGACAAACTACACGATCTTGTGCTAAGCTTAGGATTGGGTCTTATCCATCATATCATTCTCCTAATGATGTGATCCCATTATCAATGACATCTAATGTCCATAGTCAGGAAACCATGACTATCTGTTGATCAACGAGCTAGTCAACTAGAGGCTCACTAGGGACATATTGTGGTCTATGTATTCACACATGTATTACGATTTCCGGATAACACAATTATAGCATGAACAATAGACAATTATCATGAACAAGGAAATATAATAATAACTATTTTATTATTGCCTCTAGGGCATATTTCCAACATATGCATCATCCCAAACTTGGTCACGTCGATGAGGGAGGTCGTGTCGGAGGCACAAGCTACGAGGATTAGTATGTCGGGGCCAGGGACCGGCACCACAATAACAACATACTGGATCGATCAAGCTATTCGAGCAAAGATCCAGATTAGGAATAATTGTACTATAACAACAAGCTGGATCGAACAATCGAGAGATTCTAGTGAAGATTCAGATTACAAAACATGGGTGAGTTCATCACCTTGCTGTGCTACATTAGTTTGAGGCTATCATTGGCACTCTGTGCATTCTCCAACCATCTACAGGGTGAATGATAATGTTGACTTGTTTGAGAAGTTGCCGGAATCATCTGCATAGTAAATGGCATTACAACCTTTGGAGCAAGTCTTCCTTTCATAGTACACCTCTTGGCTATCAAAAAGGAAGCATAGAACGTTTGATGTTGAGATCAACTAGGGAACAAGATAAGCATCAGTCAACAAATAACCTATTACAATACCAAAACTGTATAGCTTTCATTAAACTATGGACCTACTTAGCATTATTAGTAATGATAGACGTGTACGTGCTACTAATAATTATTCAAAGTCAGCTGTATCTAACAATTACAGTAGTTCACAAAGAACTTAAATGTAAGCAGGTAGCTAATTGGTATAACTACTGAAGAAAACTACTCAGTTCTACATTTTTTAAAGGTCCACAAACGTAAAAATCAGCTCTATCTCACAAGTTCATATTCTACTTATGGTTGAAATGACGCATTTGGCCAAAAAATCCTGGTGCCAAAACTGCCAAATCCTTTGAAGACACATAACACATAAACTGAATTTTGCATCATGGTGCTGGATCATCACCTGCATAAATTGCCAAATACAGGCATAGAGATATGTGCACATTACCTCCATCTGCAAAGGATTCATACATGAGAAGACAAGCACATGGCAACATGACATTTTCACCTTCGGGCAACGAGGAACGGCAACCAGTAGCAGACCAGCCTGATCTAATGATCTTGCTTTGGCCTCGTGGCCATGCCACACGATGTCCACCCCTGCAGCCACACCATGGCGCTGAGTGTAGCCCACGGCGCCGCTGGCTCGCCACGCTTACGCTCACCCTTGGAGAAGCCACCGACTGCAGGCAACACCACTCCCCCGCACCGGGTCACCTGCGGGAGGAGCTTGGTGGCGGCAAGGGTCGTCCGCCTCGGGTGGGTGACATCAGTTAACACAATAAACACCTCGCCCACGGCCACCTCCTGCGTCGATCGAACTGCTGCCGCTCACGAGATCCAAGACACACGACCCCGAGCGCGCGAGATCGAAGATGACTTCCTCAACTCGTGTGGAGGAGAAAAGCTTGCAAGCTCCGGAGGAGCGGTACTCGTTGGCGGGGACCAGATGGCTTGGCCACATCGGGTGGGTGGTTTCGGCGGCGGGATTGATGGCGGCCCTCATGTCTGCTACGTCTGCAATGGCAGGCCCGGGTGCATCATGCCGAGATGAGAGACCCGAACCATAGAGAGAGAGAGGAGAGGGATTTACGGGGAAAACAATGATCAGAGGTATCTTACCATTGCATGTTTGCGATGCATCATCAGCGGCACGACTCATGCTTGAGAAATCCATAGATAACACGGAGGGTTAGAACTTAGAACAATATACTAAGATAATCTACCGTTGGAGCAGCATGAGATCAAAAAGATCTTGGCTCACAAGCTGGTGCCCATCATGTTCCAAGAGACCAAGACTACCAGCAGCGATCTGGAAGGAGTATGTACAGAAAGATTCAGGGGATCACGTCCCTAATTTTTTTATGGGCATACATACGCGATGTACTCCTGATTTACTCTATTGATTGAGATAATTTTATTCGTTTGAGATATGTTCGGGAAGGAACATGAGGGAATCCGTGGCATTAAAATCTTTGATTCTGTTGTGATTTGGGAAAGGTTTGATTCTATTGAGATTTGTGGGAAGGAAAAGTATACCTCGTCGGTCAATGATCGATCAGGGTGAGCGTACCAGGAGGGCTGAGACATGGGATACATGATGGAGAAAAAACCAAAAAGATCGGTGGGGTTTGGTTCAAAAGAAAATCGGTGGAAGGGGTAACGAGGTGGGATAAACGAGGCTTATTGATCGAGAGGTGGGATGGGAGGACGAACGAACGGCGTTACCCCACCTCTCGTACAATCGAGAGGTGGGATGGCAAGATCTCTACGTGGTTCGTTCGTACGTCGTGCGTTGGTCGCTACCCCTTCCATCGATCGCCCCTCCCCTTCACCCTTTTCTCCACGGTAAAAAAAGAAACAAATCATGCAAACGCACGCACATGGAAACCCGAAAAACCAGCCACCTCTCCTGGCATTTCCTTATTGTTGGGCCAGCCGCTAATCCACTCAACAATCCTGAACTTATTTGATTGGCGTCGTATATGGAAGGCAAGGATGGAAGGATTGGTGTTTTATATGGAAGGGTGGGATCGATGGAAGGATGGATGGGTTGGTTTGGTTTTGGTGATGCATGAATTAAAACCGGTCTTGGTTTTCGAAGGGAGGAAAAAAATCGATAGGAGGGAGATCGCCTGGTGGGGTGGAGATCGATGGAGGGTGGGAACGAAGGAAACGAACGAACGACTTACATACTGAGACATTAGGAGTAGAGATTGTTGGGCCAGCCGCTAATCCACTCAACAATCCTGAACTTATTTGATTGGCGTCGTATATGGAAGGCAAGGATGGAAGGATTGGTGTTTTATATGGAAGGGTGGGATCGATGGAAGGATGGATGGGTTGGTTTGGTTCTGGTGATGCATGAATTAAAACCGGTCTTGGTTTTCGAAGGGAGGAAAAAAATCGATAGGAGGGAGATCGCCTGGTGGGGTGGAGATCGATGGAGGGTGGGAACGAAGGAAACGAACGAACGACTTACATACTGAGACATTAGGAGTAGAGATAATTCTTTTTATTGACAAACGATATTTTATTTAATTATTTGTGAGAATCAGCGTATCAGATACAATAAACGAGACCACCTCAACTAGAGGTGACTCCATCCAGGTACCGGGGGTAGAAAATCCACCTAACTTCGCCATTTCATGGGCAACTTGATTGCTTTCCCTGTTACGACGAGTGAACAAAACATGCTTAAAGTCCTGAGTTATGTAGTAGCAATCATCGAAGATAGGTCGCGTCACTGAACTCAATCTTCCCTCTTGCAAGACCGAAACCACCTCGGCGTTATCAGATTCCAGCTCTACCTTGTCATATCAGACTGTTCTAGACAAGTTTAGCCGAAATCTAACCGTTGTCGCCTTTGGGGTAAAAGCATCGAAACAGAAGCTCATCTTCTCAATGGTCGGTGCTATAAACTCCCCGCTATGATCACAGATTATAGCACCAACAACCCCTTCTCGTTGATCCTCGTTCTCCCAATGGACCAAATAAGAGATCAAAACATTCTATTTGTTTTTATTGAAGGGGTAACTTATAATCTTCACCTTTAATCTGCATCGAAATATGCAAACCTTTTTTAGAGGGATGTGTTGGTACCAAAACGGAATTTCAGTGTTCGAATCCCTTGATCTTGTGTGATTGGACGACGGCGGCGCCTTGGTGTCGTATTCCCTCTTGGGAGCTTCGTCTTTGGAGCTCGACATCGGTGAGTGGGGCCAGTGGATGGCGGTGGTCTTGGGGTTCAGATTTCTGTGGCAACGATGATGATGGGAACGACATCGCGCGATGCGGCAATGGTTGAGGCAGTTGACTCTTCTTTGGCGTGTCCACGAGATTTCCTCGGTTTGTTTTGTTGTTGTGAAGTCGAAACTGCGGCGGTGGGGCCTTGTGGTATATGATAAATGGTGCAGATGGACCGTTCGGTGATCTTCCGTGGCGCCAGCCGTGCCTTGTTTTGCCATTCGTTGTTCTGCATCAGAGTCGGAGCTGTGTTGTCTGATCGTAGGTGGCTGAGTTTGGCGTGGATCTTCATACAACTTCACTCGGCCTCTACAGTGTGGGTTGAGTCAATGATCGCCTACAGCAAATTGGATTCGTTTGCTCAGAGTTTAGGGTTGGCGATGACGCCTCTAGGGGAGGAATGATGCACGTGTGTTGTCTCGACGAGGTACTCTTTGGATTGATCTGTGTGTTGTATCTTGTTTGTGCCGCTCAGCGGTTGTGACGGTTTTAGCCCGGTTTCCCATTAATTAACCAGGCAACTCTCTTCTGCTTAATTAATAGATGAGGTAAAAAATTTGCCTTCGTTTCGAAAAAAAGATAGGTCCCATCACAGCTTGAAAGGCCGAAACCACCTTGGCATTATCAAAATCCAACTCTAGGTTGTTTCATCATGTTGATCTAGTCAAGTTTAGCCAAAATCTAACTGTTGTCGCCTTTGTGGTGAAAGCATCGAAACAGAAGTTCATCTTCTTATTAGTTGCCGCTATAATGTTTTTTTATTCTTTTCCGATTATGCCACGATGCATTTCCAAGTAGAGGATGCCTCCTTTTTATTTTAAAACTTGCATTAAGCAAGTCGTCATCTTTCATTTGGAGGGCATTGTTGAGTGTGTAGCCTTTCCATGGATGGAGGCAGGGGCATGTACGTACCGAAGAGGCACGCACGAAAGAGCCGGGCAGGGTACACCTTGTTGCAACATGCAAAGCGTTCAGCCGGAGCTCCGGGAAGCCCGGGCACGCGTTGCTGGCTCCCTCCCTCACGGGGCGGCCTTGTCAGGTGCACTGCGCTGCATATCGCGACGGGGCCAGGTCTGAACACCTGCGATGGCCGGCCGGCCGGGCAGCAGGCTGTCACGCACGCAGACTGCGCGCCAAAGCCTGGGAGCTCCTGTGCGTTGCGATCGCGCTGCGCCTCGGCCGCCGCCGCCCGGTCCGTCCTTGCATGCATGCACGCACGCACGCACGCCGCCCCGCCCCCGCTCCCTCCCTTGCCGTCGCGTCCACGAGCACGCACGCACGCACGGACGGACACGCCGGCCGGGCTTCCTCCTTCCGGCCCCGCCAATGCCGAGCGCCGACGAGGCGCTCACGGCGATCGACGCCCCCGCCGCGAGTGGAACCGGCCGGTGCCTCGCCTACCTACGTACGGCGACGTTCATCGGCCGCCGCGGTGCGGTGCTGCTTGCATCGCTGCGTCCGAGCCGAGCCGTATGTACGTACGTACGTCGCGTGGGCTCCAGCTATGTGCCGTGTACTTTTTCCTCTATAAAGTTCATCTTCTCTTGATTGATAATGTTGAGTATCAGGCAAGGCAACCAATCAATCAAGAGAACACAACGGCGGTCATAGGATTTGGAGACGGAGAGAGAGGCTGGCTGGGGGAGAGGAAAAAGCAGGCCGAGATTCGAGGAAAATACCATCTATACTACTCGTTCCCACTTTTGACTGGATGACCGTGTACGTCTGTGTGCGTGACCTCTCTGTGTATCACGGGCGCACTTTTTTTTGTGTGTGTGTAGTATCACGGGTGCACATATGGATAAGTGTTTGTTTGCTTATCCATTTTCTCCTTTGAGCAAATGAGGAAATTGGAGTTGAAGAACTCTGAAAAAAGTAAGATTTACTAAAGGGCACCGATACGCGCCGGCGCGCCGGCCGAAACGTTTCGGCCGGTCGCACGCTAGCCGTACGATCAGCCCGTCTTAAGCCATTGGATCCTTATCCACCAGGTCATCTTCTTCCTTCCTTGTTTCTCCTCCGCGCGTAGGTTGCCGTCTGGCAGTCGCCTCTCTCCCACGCGCCCCGCAACAGCTGTTCCTGCCCTCTCCTCCTTGCCTCGCCCCCGCGAGGCTCACCGCCGACGCTGGCCACGCGACTCCGACGAGAGCTCACGGATTGCAGCAAAAACCAACGCCTTCACGTCTTCGGCGAGACCTCGACATGCCATCCGCTCGCCCCAGTTCCAGTCGCCCCCCTCCTCCCTGCCTCCCCCAGCATCTATGGCCGCCATCTTCCAAAACCGCCCCCGCATCTCGCCGTTGCAGCTTGGCGCCCCCAATCCTATTCGGCGAAACTCATCGTGGTCACCGTCGTCGGGTACCGTTTCACCTTGGTAGCAAAAAGCTCGGTGGTCGAAGCTTTTTTCTTGTCGGTTGCAACAAATGAGGGCGTTCGCCGTCGTCGCCGCAGAAACCAAATCACACGATGCAGCAAATCACATGCCCGCTTCCAGCTCTAGTTTTGACGGTTGCAACAAATCATGTGCTCCGTTGCCGTCGCCGTAGAAAAACACTCCGGCAATGCAGCAAAAACGTCAGTTGGTTCCAGCTCTAGCTTAGCCGGTTGTAGCAAAACAAAAGGCAGGTTCTAGCTCTCACTCTGCCCAGTGCCACATGGTTTGCTTCGAGCCACCTCCTGGTCGCTAGGTCCGCCGGTCACCGTGGTAACAAAAAAGCTCGCCGTTAGTAGCTTTTGCATTGTCGGTTGTAACAAAATGACGAAGTCCGCCGTCGTCGCCGCAGAAAACACTTCGGGCGATGCAGCAAAACCGCATACTGGTTCCAGCTCTAGATTTGTCGATTGTAGCAAAACCAGATGCTGGTTCCAACATCTCTGCGTTTCACGATTGTGCCCGTCGCCTTGCAAGGTATGCAGCTCGCCGTCGGAGCAGGAGGGGAGCCGCGGCGTCCAGGGTCGCCATGAGCGCGGCCGCCGCGGAGATGAACGGGGACGAGATGGCCGTCGTGGTGGCGGCGGAGGCTGAGACCATGGATGCGCAAGTGTGTGTGCCTAGGGATGGAGCAGTTTGGGGGAGGGTCCTCTAGCGGTGAGCGGAGCTAGGGCCGACGAGGGCCATGGCGGAGGAGCGCAAGCAGCTGCTTGCGGTGAGGAAGACGAAGGCTGTGGTGGGGAGACGAGGAAAGTTCCTGGATGGATAATAAAGTGGTTGCGGGCCCGTAAGAAACAGGTTGGTTGGCTATGCGCAAGAGTGGGCGACGCCAGGCTGGCGTGCGACGGATCCGCGTGCGACCGGCCGAGCGCTTCGGCCGGCGCACCGGCTCTAAACGTTTCCCTTTACTAAATGCCCGAGATTATGTATTAGATAAAAAAGAAATAAAAGTACGTACCTTGAAAACTAACCAAAGTTATTTTGCTCTTTCATCAAGCCTTCAAAGTTGACTATTCTGGAGTGCTTGCTATAGTTTTAGAAAGTTTACATTGTTCTTTTTTTGCATTACATTACATCGTTTTCTTATGCAAAGAAGAAAGGAAAGCCGAAGATTATTCAAATATATTTAAAGTATGTATTTTAAACACTAGCCTACATTATTTTGTTTTCCGTTAAAGGCTTCGAATTAACACGGTTAATATGGAGTACTTACTACTCCCTCCTTCCATCTACATAGGGACTAATGCATTTTTTAAGACAGCCTTTGACTATTGACAAGATTAATAGTACACGAGATGTATAATGTGAAAATTATATCATTGAAACCTCCCTTCACATACGAATTTAACGGTATACTTTGTGTAAGTTGCATGTCATATAATATTGCTCTAAAATTTGGTCAAAGTTGACCTCAGAAAAATGCATTAGGCCCTATATAGATGGAAGGAGGGAGTATGTTTTTTGAAAGTCTATGTTATTCCTTTTGCATTACACCAGTTTTTCTTTGTTGAAAAGATGTACAATGTGAAAAATATATTTCTTTGTAACAAAATCAGCGAAGAGGGACCCAGGTTTGTATTTTTGTTTTTCTTTACTTTCTTTTGCGAAAGAGGCATCACACCCCTCTAAAATAAACCAAGAAATACACCAATGTCCCTAGGGTCTGATTCTCTTCTTCCTCGAGAACAGGCTGATGGCGTGCCACCTCTGATGCCTCTCCATCGGCAGAGCCAGCTCGTCATTGTAGATTGCGCGCGGCAAGCCATCAAGGACACATGCCCGCGGAACCAATGCTTTCAAGAGAAAAAAAGGTCGAAGTAATCGCCGCCGGAAGATCCACACATCCAAGATCAAAATCTTCAAAATAAGTTCACACGCCTCATGATGATACCGGAGCCCGCACCAACATGACGAAGAGGAGTCTGTATGACCAAGTTGTAAAGGGGAGCTGTCGTCACTGCCACGCCAATAAACTTACAAATGGCGAGGACATGGACAAAACGTCCCAGATGGCAGAGACAACTAAGGACGAAATGTAGTAGACGACGCATGCAACAAAGAACGAGGCATTCGATACAATGCAGGGCACCGACTTTTGCACCGTGAGAGCAAGTCGGCGGCTTCCTCGGTGAGAAGACGGAGGTGATAAGTACTCCCTCCGTCCAAAAACGGAGGGAGTAGAAGGAAGGCTAAATGGTGTGCCGTATATAGAGATGGATTATTTTCTACTCCCTCCGTACGGAATTACTCATGAAATGGATGTGTCTATAACTAAAATATGTCTAAATACATCCATTTCTCGAATAAGTATTTCTGAACGGAGGTCCTTTCCACAATACATGTGCAAATATACTTGTTAGTGGGCGTGATTTTTTTTCATTCGATCAAAAAATGGATTGTATCCCACTACCAGAAAGGTAACCGAACGAAAGAAAGAAAAAAACATCCAAGGTGCAACAAACCAACAAACTCAAACGGTACATAAGTTTTGCTGCGTGTACATATAAGTCTATCGCGTCGAGTGGTACGCCACAATGTGAGTCGCTAGGTGAGCAGCGTCGTTGATGGAGAGGAGGACATGCTCGATAAGATGCTCTGTGCTCCCATGCAAGAGGGTCTTCGTTTCCCCTCCTGGGGAGGTCACCGAGGAGCGGTTGATAACATCGTCCTTAAGTAATGAACATAGCTTGTTCCCCTTCTTCGGGAATTTCCTCTTGTATTTGTGGAATAGTTTCTTCTGCATTAGAAGTTTGCTCTCCCAATTAGTGTTGCATTAAGTGAACATTAGGAATGAGCTTGCATGTATGACCATGCATCCACTTGTCTCCATACCTCAAACATTCTCCTACTTTCGTGAGTTTCTGAAATGTGCCAGTAGTGCTTTCGATTTGTTTGACATGTATACTCTATTGTATATGTGTTGTTGTGTTACTATTTTTGTTCTAGAAACTTCCATTGTTCTTATGATAATAATTGACATAAGGACTGATTTGCTTCTTAGGGATTGCACTAACTATAGGACAGTTAGGTTCCACTTCCTTGGCTAGACAATAAGCACCAGTGAGTGATTGTGCCTTAATGGTCTAACCTATAATTTAATTCCCTCCCTTAAATCATTCACATAACATCTGACAAACCACAATTCTCCCAGCTCAGCATTTTCTTCCAGCACATTTTCCATTAGCCCTTCAAAGGTTTCAGTTAAGTCATAAGAGCCTTGTTCTGAAAATATCCTCACCATCTCAACTCCAAACTATTTCAAGGAGAGTTGTTTCTTCGATTTCCCATGTCTTCTCAACCATATATCAGCTTCATCGGTGACATACATTTGAGCAAGAGATACTTTTAACTCCTCAGGTGCAACAAACATCTAAAAATATTTATTACATTGCCTTATCTAGCCTACTGGATATTCTCCGGAAAATATAGTTTGGGACTTTTAGTTAAGGATTTCATGAACTGTGCTTGCACCTCCCGTACATATGTTCTACAGTAACCTTGCCATAGTTGCATGTCTTTGTTCTCTTGATAAAACTGATTGAATGCAGGAGTGTGTACATTGTTTCTTGCAGTAACTGGGTTTCCTGCCATACTATTAGTGTCCTATCTCACTTGGATGGGAAACCCAGGAGGCATTGTTGCCCTGTTAGTTCTAATAGGTGGCAAATTCTGCATTTCTAAGTTCTCCAATTGCTTGGACGTTTCGTTCTCTGCTGCTAATTGCTCCCTCAACTGATTCACTCTTTCAACTTTTTCATGTGTTTGCTCATGATGCAAGGTAGGAGATCTGAGAACTTGAGTCGAAATGGAAGGGTTATCACTTCGAGGCATGTTCTACATTGTTTTCACCAATGTGTGAAGAACAGAACTGATAGCTGAAAGTTGCTTACTGAAGTCCAAAAGTACTTTCTCTACATACCCAACTTGTAATGAAATTCCTCCATGCTTGGAACTTATCCACTGTGCTTCCTCTTGTAATTTAGACACCTGAGTTTGCATTTGTGCACTATCTTTTAGCAGAACACCAAAATCATCGCGCAAGGATAGAACCTCTTGAAGATCCGCCTCGTCGATTGCTTTTGCGCGTCCCATCTCCTTGCTCTGAGGTGTAGGTTGGGAATTTTACCACTAGGAATCACCTAGCAACCATCCCTAAACCTCTGATCCCGCCGCCACCGAGATCCACGCCTCCCTGGCACACGGATCAATGCCTGAACGTGGGATTTTATCGCTCGAGCAGAGTACTCGAACAACCACCTCTGCTCTACTGATCCATGCCCGAACTCTCACCGACTCGAGCGCCTCCACACCGCCACCCCGAACCTCAACCCCTCCGTCGACATCGCCCGATATACCACCTTCGCCGCCGCTCATGAAGAAGGGTGGGAAAAGGGGTGTGAATCACCGATTTGACAATTTTTCTCACCAAGAAACACCTCTGCCAAGGATTGATGGCTGATGATACCAATTTTTCAGGACCCAAACAATATTTGAGGAGATGAATTATAAATTTATGAATAATTTGGCAACTATTGATTGGATCTGAACTATTATTTCTATAAGGCGAAGAGTGCAGGGTTCATGTGTTAGCCATGGCAGGTACCAATTGGGGAATTCAACAATGAACCTCTCGAGCCACATCTCGGCTGGTTATAGGCTGGAAAACAATAGCGAGCGTAAAATAGTGAAAGGTAGAAATGCTACAACGACAACGGTAGAGTAAATCATGCGATGGCAACTAGTCGTCCGAGTAAGGAGCCATCGCAGTCGTCCATTCCTCTAAATCGGTATTGCCAGATCTGCTACACCCCTTCTTTGAATGAACAACAGTGTTAACTGAACATGTGACAGTCTAAGCCTGACATTGCCCCTCCCTTGAGAAACAACGTGTCCTCATGGCGCTTGTTGATTTGCACGCCAGATTTGAGTTGTTGTCTTGAAGAACTTTGGAAATATGTACTTGATAAATTCTGCGTCTTCCCATGTTGCCTCTCCAGGTGACAAATCCTCCCACTGGATGTACCACTACATTATTTCTAGGAACTTGCCTCACTTGTAAGACGGAAGCAGGACCTGTTTTGATAGTTCGATCAGAAGTGACCATGGGTAAATTTGGGCTAGGTATGTATTTGCTGCCAATGTGCTTCTTTAGTTGACTCACATGAAAAACATGGTAGATTTTCACATGGTCACGAAATTGAAATGTATGAGCCATCTTGCCAATCTTTTGGATGATCAAGAATGGTCCATAATATTTGTTTTGTAAATTTCAGAGATCCTCTGAATCCGAAAGCTGCTAGCCTATATGGTTCCATTTTAGGATACACCATGTCTCCAACCTCAAACACTCTTTCACTTCTCTTGAGATCTACATATCTTTTCATTCTGTTCTAGGCTTGTTGTAAGTTGTCTTTCAGTTGTTCCAACATGTGTAGTTTAACAGACAAGAAGGTGTGAGCTTCTTCATCCTAAGGTTCCGGAATAGCTAGCTTAAAGATCAAGGGTGGAGGAAAACCATAAATAGCTTGAAAGGGAGACATTTTCAGGGTAGTATGATATGTAGTATTATACCAAAACTCTACCAAAGAAAGCCAAGAACACCATTTCTTGGGTTCATTGGTTGTCATGCGCCTAAGATAATCCACACATTGGTTTACCCTCTCAGTTTGATCATCAGTTTGAGGATGGCAGGAATAATGTACCCCAGTTCACTTTTCAAAGCAGGAAAAATATCCTTCCACAATTTACTAGTGAAAATTCCGTCTGAAGGAAATATGCCCTAGAGGCAATAATAAAGTTATTATTTATTTCCTTATATCATGATAAATGTTTATTATTCATGCTAGAATTGTATTAACCGGAAACATAATACATGTGTGAATACATAGACAAACAAAGTGTCACTAGTATGCCTCTACTTGACTAGCTCGTTAATCAAAGATGGTTATGTTTCCTAACCATGAACGAAGAGTTGTTATTTGATTAACGGGATCACATGATTAGCTGAATGATCTGATTGACGTGACCCATTCCATTAGCTTAGCACCCGTTCGTTTAGTATGTTGCTATTGCTTTCTTCATGACTTATACATGTTCCTATGACTATGAGATTATGCAACTCCCGTTTACCGGAGGAACACATTGGATGCTACCAAACGTCACAACGTAACTGGGTGATTATAAAGGAGCATTACATGTGTCTCCAAAGGTAGATGTTGGGTTGGCGTATTTCGAGATTAGGATTTGTCACTCTGATTGTCGGAGAGGTATCTCTGGACCCTCTCGGTAATGCACATCACATAAACCTTGCAAGCATTGCAACTAATGAGTTAGTTGCGAGATGATGTATTACGGAACGAGTAAAGAGACTTGCCGGTAACGAGAATGAACTAGGTATTGGATACCGACGATCGAATCTCGGGCAAGTAACATACCGATGACAAAGGGAACAACGTATGTTGTTATGCGGTCTGACCGATAAAGATCTTCGTAGAATATGTAGGAGCCAATATGGGCATCCAGGTCCCGCCATTGGTTATTGACCGGAGACGTGTCTCGGTCATGTCTACATTGTTCTCGAACCGTAGGGTCCGCACGCTTAACGTTATGATGACACTTATTATGAGTTTATGCATTTTGATGTACCGAAGTTAGTTCGGAGTCCCGGATGTGATCACGGACATGACGAGGAGTCTCAAAATGGTCGAGACATAAAGATTGATATATTGGACGGCTATATTCAGACACCAGAAGTGTTCCGGGTGATTTCGGAGAAAACCGGAGAGCCGGAGGGTTACCGGAACCCCCCCGGGAGAAGTAATGGGCCATATGGGCCTTAGTGGGGAGAGAGAGGGGCTGCCAGAGGTGGGCCGCGCGCCTCCTCCTCCCTGGTCCGAATTGGACTAGGGGAGGGGGGCGGCGCCCCTCCTTTTCCTTCTCCCTCTCCACCTCTTTCCCCCTCCTAGTAGGAGTCCTAGTCCTACTAGGAGGAGGACTCCTCCTGGCGCGCCAAACAAGGGCCGGCCGGCCTCCCCCTTGCTCCTTTATATACGGGGGCAGGGGGGCACCCTAGAACAGACAATTGATCCTCGTGATCGTTCCTTAGCCGTGTGCGGTGCCCCCTGCCACCATATTCCACCTCGGTCATATCGTTGTAGTGCTTAGGCGAAGCCCTGCGTCGGTAGAACATCATCATCGTTACCACGTCGTTGTGCTGACGGAACTCATCCCCGAAGCTTTGCTGGATCGGAGCCCGGGGAGCGTCATCGAGTTGTACGTGTGCTAAGAACTCGGAGGTGCCGGAGTAACGGTGCTTGGATCGGTCGGATCGGGAAGAAGACGTACGACTACTTCCTCTACGTTGTGTCAACGCTTCTGTTGCGATCTACAAGGGTACATAGATCATACTCTCCCCTCTCGTTGCTATGCATCACCATGATCTTGCATGCGCGTAGGATTTTTTTTGAAATTACTACGTTCCCCAACACCGTCTATGTCTGAAATAACGAGCTTAGGAGGGCCATGCAATCTGATAATGTTGTCCACAAAGGCCCGTACTACACCAAGGATAGTGTATAGATGTGCTAGTGGTATAAAATGAGCATGCCTAGTAAATCTGTCCACTACCACCAATATTACTTCATTGCCTTGAGATTGTGGAAGTCCCTCTATGAAATCCATAGAAATATGTTGTCATGCCATGTCAACTATTGGGAGTGGATCTAACAGGCCAGGTTGCGCACAATTTTCATGCTTAGATCTCTGGCAGATGAGACAAGCTGCAATGAAAGACTGCACATCTGATTTAAGACCTAACCAATAGAAAATACCTTTTCACTCTCCGATAAGTAGCTCTTGTGCCAGAATGACCTCCAATGGGGGAGTTGTGCAGTTATCATTCTTGTTTTTAAATCAAATAAACCATCCACCAGAATTTTCCCTTTATATCTAATTATGCCAACTGTAAGGTTGTAATCAAACATAGTGTTGTCCTGTTGCAGCATCAACTGTTCCAAAACTTGTTTGGTCACCGGGTCATTATGATAATTGCCTACTAGTTCTGAAGCCCAAACTGGAGTAGCAACATAAATTTTCATACAGGATGGCAATAATCTTCATAGAGCATCTGCAACTTTGTTGTCCACCCCTTTTTGTACTATATTTTAAAGTTGAACTCCAGTAGTTTCACCATCAATTTGTGTTGAACACCCTCTGTTATTTTCCGATCAGTAATGAATTTAAGAGACCGTTGATTTGTTTCGATGATTGGTTCATTTCCAATTAGATAGTCTCCATCTTTTAAGTGCTTCTAGAATAGCCACAATTAGATAGTATGTTGGAGGTCTCCCTTGCTGCATCAACATTGCGCCAAATTCCTTTACCAGAAGCATCAGTCTCCAAGATAAAAGGCTGAGAGATATTTGGTAGGGCTAGAACTGGGGTTGTAATGAGAGCATTTTGCAGGTGAGCAAAAGCTTTGCCATGTTCACTCTTCCAGAAAAATTGTCCTTTCTTAACAGATCATGTAAGGGTCTGCAGATAACTCCACACCCTTTAATGAATTTTCTACAATAACCTGCTAACCCAAGGGAGCATTTTAATTTTGTAACACTATCAGGTGTTGGCCAGTCTACAACAGCTTTGAGTTTTTGTGGATTAGTGGTTACTCATTCCACATAGATCATATGACCCAGATATTGTACTTTTTTCTAATGCAAAAACACACTTAGATAACTTTGCACATAACTGAATTTCCTTTACAACTCCCAGGATAGTCTCTATGTGTTTCATGTCATCTTTCAAAGCTTTATTGTAAATGAGTATATCATCAAAGAATACTTACACAAACTGTCTCAAATAAGGGCCAAAAATGTTGTTCATCAATGCTTGAAATGTGCCCGGTGCAGTAGACTGCCCAAAGGGTGTCACCAAAGAAGTCTTGACTCATAAAGGAAATGCCCCCGCCAAGGATCGATGACTCATGATACCAATTTGTTAGGACCCGGACAGTATTTGAGGAGATGAATTGTAAATCAACGAAGCATGTGGGAACTATCGACCGGGTCTGAACTATTATTTCTATAGGGCGAAGAATGTAGGGTTCACGTGCTAGCCATGGTCGGCAGCAACCGGGGATTCAACAATGAACCTCTCCAGCCACATTCCGGTTAGTTATAGGCTGGAAAACAATAGCGAGCATAAGACAATGAACGGTAGAAATGCCGTCGCGACAACGGTAAAGCAAATCCTACGGTGGCGACTCGTCGTCCGAGCAAGGAGCCATAGTAGCTGTCCGTTCCTCTGAATCGGTATTGCCGGATCAGCTACACCCCTTCTCTGAATGAACAAGGGTGTTGACTGAAAGTGCCACAGGGTAAGACTGACACCCCGGCCCCACCCGCATCCCCAAACCCGAGACCCAGCCAACGGAAGAAAAGCCCAAACACTCCGCGCCCCCAATGTGGCTGAGAGATATTTGGGTAGGGTTTAGCGCTTTCCCGCGGTCTCCTCGCCTTCCTGTCTCTCCCCTTCTCCCCTCCCTTTCCGCTGCTGGGTAGGGTTTAGCGCTTTCCGCTGCTGGGTAGCGTTTAGCGGTGGCTGAGGGAGGTCTCGGCGGCATGGCGCCGTCCAAGGGGGAGGGGCGGGGCGGCGACCCGGCCGAGGGGGAGGACGAGGATTCGGCCAGCGTCAGCCGCCGCGCCAGATCCGGCGGCATCTGCCCAACCCGGCGCCACCCGAACGACGAGGCCAGGTCAGCCGCTCGTACACCTGCGGCGAGGGCGGAGGGCGAGGGCGGGAGCCGGACGCTTAAGTGGCGCGTGGTGCCGGGGGAGATGCGCGGCAAGGGTGCGGTCGCCGATGTCGTCCAGGAGGCGTTGCCGACGTGCGGGTGCCACATCGAGCGCTACCGCCACCACGACGCGGTTCCGCGACGACGACGCCCTGTACGGGTCGGCGACGGCGACGGCGAGGGCACGTCCGCGGCCGGCGCCAAGGAGGCCGTGCGGACGTGCCCGTGCGGGAGCTACACCGACACCCCGCCCCGACGCCCTACACCGGTCAGCGCGTCGACGGCTCTCGGCATCAAGGGCGGCCACGGAGGGCGGGGCCTGAAGAACAAGCGCGACGAGATGCGCGTGGAGGTGAGCCGCGGCGGAGTGCCCTCGGACGGCTTCGAAGAGTCGGTCGCGCGGTGCGGCTTCCGAAACCCGAGCCTGGTGCGGCGGCTCCGTCTTCTCCACGCTGCCGGCGCCCTCGCTTGGGCGTGACCTCGTGGTCCACACTGCGGCGCCGCCGTCCGCTGCGGACTCCGCAGGCGTCGTCCCGCCGCTCCTGCCGCAAGCGGATCACACTGCCCCGCTGGCGGGGTTGGCGGTGTCCGCCCCGGCCGCGGGCCTTGCGGCGTCCGCACCGGCCGCGAGCTTTGCGGCGCCCGCCCTGGCTGCGGTCCCGCCTCCTCCCGCATCGGCTTCGGTGCCTCCGGCTGCCTCCATGGTGTTTGCACCCCAGGCAGCCTCCTCGATGGGATTGTCTTCGCCGCCGCCGTTTCACTTCGGTCATCTCATCACCATCAAGCTCTCCGCCGACAACTACATCTTCTGGCGTGCGCAGGTTCTCCCGCTCTTGGGGAGTCACTACCTGCTAGGCTACGTCGACGGATCGCTTCCCTGCCCACCCGCGCTGGTAGACAGCATGCACGGTCCGGTCTACAATCCGGCCCATCGCGTCTGGACGGGGCAGGACCAGGCGAACCTCTCCTCCATCCAGGGGTCGCTCTCGCCGGCAGTTGCCGGCCTTGTTGTCTTCGCGAAGACGTCTCATGAGGCCTGGACCATCCTTGAGCGCACCTTTGCAGCGCAGTCCCAGGCTCGTGTCTCTGCACTCCGTCGTCAGCTTGGAGAGTGTCAGAAGCTTGACTCCACTGCCACTGAGTTCTACAACAAGGTCAAGGGCCTCGCCGACACATTGGCCTCCATTGGACAGCCCCTCACCGACTCCGAGTTCAACTCGTTTATTGTCAATGGTCTTGATGAGGAGTATGATGCCTTAGTCGAGATCATCAACGAGCGGGGCAACTCGACACCCATGCTGGCACACGAGGTTTTCTCTCGGCTCCTTCTCACTGAGCAACGGGTCGAGACTCGCCGCACCAGGGGCACTGGCTCCCTCTCGGCCAACGCCGCCACCAAGGGTGGCCGCTCTTCTTCATCACCCCGGTCTCCCTTGGGGCTGCCACCGTCGCCCGCCTCGGCCCCCCCACCTACTGCGACCTTACCGGGGGCTGGCGGTCCACGTGTGTGTCAGCTTTGTGGCCGCGATGGGAACTGGGCCTCCAAGTGTCATAAGCGCTTCCAGTGAAGCTTCCTTGGTCTTGGCAATGACGGCAAAGATACACGCAACAATGCCCGTCAGGTCGCCATGGCTGATCGTCCCGCACCGCAGAAGCAACAGGGACACACTCAGTCCTACTCCATCGATCCACACTGGTACATGGACTCTAGGGCGACAGAGCATCTAACCAGCGAGATGGGGAAGCTTCACACTCGTGAACCCTATCATGGCTCCGACAAGATCCACACCGCCAATGGAGCAGGTATGCACATCTCTCATATTGGTCAAGCATCTCTTCTCACTAGACATGCCAATAGGAGTCTTCAGCTTCGCAATGTTCTTCGAGTTCCATCTGTGACCCGTAATCTTCTTTCAGTTCCTAAACTCACACGTGATAATAATGTGCTTTGTGAATTTCACCCTTTTGATCTTTTTATTAAGGATCGGGGCACGAGGGACATTCTTCTTAGTGGGCGGTTGTGCCAGGGCCTCTACCGTCTGGAGCATCCTGGTGTCGCTCGTGTTTTCAGTGGAGCTCGGGTCTCTCCGTCACAGTGGCATGCTCGTCTTGGTCACCCGGCCACACCTATTGTCCGTCATATTTTGCGTCGTCATGAGCTTCCTAGTTTGTCTAGTCATAAAGATGTAGCAGTGTGTGATGCTTGTCAGCAGGGGAAGAGTCATCAACTTCCTTTTTCGGAGTCCAGTCGTGAGGTGAAACATCCTTTAGAACTTGTGTTTTCAGATGTATGGGGTCCTGCTCAGACTTCTATCAGTGGTCATAATTACTATATCAGTTTCGTTGATGCTTATAGTCGCTTTACCTGGCTTTACCTTATTAAACGCAAATCTGATGTGTTTGATATTTTTGTTCAGTTTCAAAAACATGTTGAACGTCTTCTCAAGCACAAAATTGTTCATGTCCAGTCAGACTGGGGGGGCGAGTATCGCAACCTCAACTCTTTCTTTCAGTCGCTTGGGATAGCTCATCGTTTAGCATGTCCACATACACATCAGCAGAATGGCTCAGTCGAACGTAAGCATCGTCATATTGTTGAAGCTGGTCTTACTCTTTTGGCCCATGCATCTGTTCCGTTTCGGTTTTGGAGTGATGCTTTCACCACTGCATGCTTTCTCATCAACCGTACTCCTACTCGTGTTTTAAACATGAAGACTCCCATTGAGGTTCTCCTTAATGAACAACCTGATTATACCTTTCTCAAGGTATTTGGGTGTGCTTGCTGGCCGCATCTTCGTCCATATAACAAGCGCAAGCTTGAGTTTCGTTCTAAGAAGTGTGTTTTTCTTGGCTATAGCTCTCTTCATAAAGGTTACAAATGTCTTCATGTTCCCACTAATCGTGTCTATATATCTCGGGACGTCGTGTTTGATGAGCATGTTTTTCCCTTTGCCAACCTTCCTGTGTCCACTGTCGAACCACCATCCCTGCATTCATCCTCTGTTGCTTCTGACCAATTTGATGATGTTGCATACTCTCCTTTGCTGTTACCTAACCATGGTGCAGGAACCGGACGTGGAGCTCGTTTGGAGCTGTTGGAGGATTCACCATCATCATCGTCGTCATCTGGTGGGCACGTCGATCGCCCTATGTTGCATGGCATCGATTCGCGTGCCCATGCATGGTCACCCGACGAGCCCGTCGCGCCGAGCATCTCCACTGTTCGGTCCGTTTCGCCAGCGGCCTCCGAGTCGCCCGCGGCTCGGCCCGTCACGCCGTCTTCGCCTGCGGCTCGGCCCGTCACGCCGTCTTCGCCCGCGGCTCGGGTCCTCACGTCGCCTTCATCAGCGGATCGGCCCGCGACACCGGCCGCGCCACGGCCCACTATGCCGAGCTCGCCATCGGCCCGGTCTGTGATGCCGGAGTCGCCAGCTGCTTCGTCTGCTCTGCCGGTTTCGTCGGTGGGTCGGCCTTCTTCGCCAACCGAGTCCGATGCTACCGTGACTGGCTCCTCGTCACCGGCTGACTCGTCAACATCGCCGTCCTCCAGCCCGTTGCAGGCTGCTCCGTCGACCTTGGTGGTTCCTGTGTCCCGACCACATACACGCAGTCGCAGTGGCATTTTCAAACCTAAGGAACGTAAGGATGGTACGGTTGCTTGGTTGGCTGCTTGTTTGGCTGCTGCTGTTGCGGATCCATCTTCTGAGCCTCGCTCATATCAGGCTGCCCTGCGCATTCCACATTGGCGAGAGGCTATGGAGCAGGAGTTTCATGCTCTTCTTCGTAACAAGACATGGACTCTCGTTCCTCCACCACCACGGGTAAATGTTATTGACTCAAAATGGGTATTCAAAGTGAAGAAGCATTCGGATGGATCTATTGAGCGTTACAAAGCGCGACTTGTTGCTCGCAGTTTTCGGCAGCGTCATGGTCTTGACTATGAGGACACCTTCAGTCCTGTCGTCAAGCCTACCACTATTCGGCTTCTTCTCTCCATTGCTGTTTCTCGTGGTTGGTCACTTCGTCAACTTGATGTGCAGAATGCTTTTCTACATGGATTTTTGGAGGAAGAGGTTTATATGAAACAGCCGCCTGGTTTCTCTGATCCTGATCGTCCTGACTATATATGTCGTCTTTCCAAAGCACTATATGGTTTGAAGCAAGCTCCTCGTGCCTGGCATGCCCGCCTTGCCTCTACCCTTCGTGCTCATGGGTTTGTGCCGTCTACTGCTGACACTTCGTTATTTCTTCTACAGAAGCCAGAAGTCACTATGTATCTTTTGGTATATGTCGATGATATTATCCTTGTCAGCTCTTCTCAGTATGCTGCTGATGCTCTTGTCTGCTCTCTTGGTGCTGATTTTGCGGTCAAAGATCTTGGGAAGCTTCACTACTTTCTTGGAGTTGAGGTCACTTCTCGTGCTACTGGTCTTGTCCTTACACAGAAGAAGTACTCCTTGGAGTTGTTACAGAGAGCTGGCATGCTGAAGTGCAAACCGACCACCACACCCATGTCGTCTACCGACAAGATAACAGCTGTTGATGGTGAGCTTTTGTCTCCTGCGGATGCCACAGAGTACAGGAGCATTGTTGGTGGACTTCAGTACTTGACGATCACGAGACCAGATATCTCTTATGCTGTTAACAGGGTTTGTCAGTATCTTCAGGCTCCCAGAGATACTCATTGGGCTGCTGTTAAACGCATTCTTCGTTATGTTCAGTTCACCCTGACATTTGGTATGCATATTCGGCCGACTTCCTCTCGGGTCCTTTCGGCCTTCTCTGATGCAGATTGGGCTGGTAGCCCAGATGACAGGCGATCCACGGGGGGTTATGCAGTATTCTTTGGCTCTAATTTGATCACCTGGAGTGCTCGGAAACAGGCTACTGTGTCACGTAGCAGTACTGAAGCTGAGTACAAGGCTGTGGCTAATGCTACTGCAGAGATTATTTGGGTGCAGTCTTTGCTTCAGGAGTTGGGTTTGTCTCAACCACAGCCTCCTATTCTTTGGTGTGATAACATCGGTGCTACATACCTTTCTGCAAATCCAGTATTTCATGCCCGAATGAAACACATTGAAGTTGACTATCACTTTGTACGGGAACGTGTATCACAGAAGCAACTCCAGGTCAAGTTTATCTCATCTAAGGATCAACTTGCAGACATCTTCACTAAGCCTTTACCGCTGCCACAGTTTGAGGCTTGTAGGCGCAATCTTACCCTTCTCAGTTCTTTAGAAAGTGGCTAAGATTGAGGGAGGGTGTTAGACTATGTATAGCTTCTGTACCTATGTACGTATATGGTACATATTGTAACACAACCATTATATATAATGAGATAAGCCACCCCTAGAGGGTTGTGCTGGTTCCCCAAAACTTATTGTTTTACATAACCACACTGCCAGGATAGTGCATTCCCTTGTTCATATTTGTTGCTGTAACAACACTTCTAGATCTTGTGTGTGGTTCCAGGTTGTATATATAAACTTTTCCTTGTTCTATTTCGAATGCACCTTTCTTCTGCATGTTTGAGATTTGCGCCATGCATTGCATGAATTCTTTTGACATGCCATATGTTATTTCTGGATCAGATGTACGAAACTGGGAGTATCGAGGGGCCATCTGGATCTTTCACTGTGAACAATGTCCAAGTGAAGTTTGCTGGCGATGTCCCGCATACCGGTTCATTTCTGGAAGGGCCCGACTCCAAGGCATTGTCTGTTGGCGATGAAGTGAAATGCAAGGTAACATTCTTTACTGACTAATTCTTTGTACTGAATGAGTTAACCTGTGAAATTTGCCAAATTAAACTGCGGTTCTTCTATTATTCTTGGTAGGATGCATTTGTTCTGTCGGACACCTATGGCTATCCAATTGATTTGACTGAGGTTTGTTCTTCATGTTTTCATCAGTAAATCTGATCAAATTAATTTGACAGTGCTATATTTTTCATGTTTATGCTGTTGTTAAAGCTTTTATTGTCTGTTTTTCTTGGTATCGTTGTTGTTTCCTATCTCATAGGTCATGGCAGTTGACTTGTGGCCATCTGTTGACATGGAGGGTTTTAATGTTTCTATGGAAGAAGCAAGGCAAAAGGCTAGGAATGCTCGCTACAAGGTTTTATTTCTTTCTTATTAAATATAAAACTTAATTCCTCACTTGTGGCCGTTTATGCTATCCAAGTATTATTCCTGCTATTTGCGGTTTAATAATGTTCTAATTAACTAAACTTAGCATCTCTTATAGGCCACTGATGCTCAATTGGTTGGGCAACTTTTGTCTATTATAGTTTATATATCATACTTCTTCTGATTTTGTTATATATGTTTTTCTTGCAGGCTGGTGGCAAGTCCATTGTCCTGGATGCTAATGCTACATCGCACCTGCGCAATAAGGGCCTTGCCAGCATAAATGATAGCCTGAAATTCCAACACGAGGTTAGATTATTTAGTTGTGGTTTGGCTATTAGGTGCAGTTCCTTCAATATTCAGTGCCTGTTTGGGATTTTGTAGAATTTCATTCAAGTAGTGAATTTACCTGGGTACCTGCCTTTGCTTGTTCTTGCACTGTTCATATTTCGCACTGTGGTTAAACACTTATATATTGATTATGGCCGATATACCTAAAAACATTTTGCAGGTACATAGCACTGTGGTAAAAGCTATCTATACTGGCTCAGAGTTCGTAGCCACTGCATCTGGTGATGAAGATTTTGGTCTTGTTTTGAAAAGCACAAGTTTCTATGCGGAACAGGGTGGTCAGGTACAATTTCACTTTCCACGGTGTCATGTTGGTGTAGTTGAATGAAAATGTCAAGTGCAATCACCTCTGGAGTTGCAACCATGCAATTAAATATCAGCTTACCTACTAAATAAGCATGACATTCTATTTTTTTTATGTAATTGTCATGTGGGGCCATTACTAAAAGAAGAAACTGCAGCTGACATCAGCTTGATAGTTACCTCAGTTTGCGAGTTACTCCCTCCATCCCACAATATAAGACCGTTTTTCAAGCTAACACAGTTTGAAAAACGATCTTATATTATGGAATGGAGGAGTAGATATTTTTTATAGTAGCTATTGAGCTGATGTCTGATGGGGTGTCCTCCTGTTGCAATGGCCCCACATGGCAGTAAATTTGTTAATTATAACATAATCATGTTGGTTGACTCATTAGTAAAATAGATGCACAATTTCTGTTTGAAAATTATTCTTTGATTGTAACCAGAACAAAAAATGATTAGTGCACCCTGGAGTGATTACCCTCCGGTTGGTTGAAACCTGATTGGTATTCTTTGTTGTTTATTGTATGTCATCCTAATAATCTACAACACTCATAAATAAACGGTTGAAGTAATATTTTTTGTCATTACACCATTTTGAACACCACATTACGGTTGTATCCAATCTCACTCTGAGGAAAGTAGTGTTGAGGGCTTTGAAGTTGTCCATAAAATACATTGGCTTCAAAATTTCAGTCCAAATTTGACAAGTTCATACCGTTACATTGCACAACAAACATTACAATTTGCATTCAACAACCATGGATGTTTTCTCGTTTAGTTGAAGTCACCGTGCTGCTATGGTCGTTTCTTGTTCTACTTCAAATGCGTGTATGTAGCCGCTATCTTGTGTGGGGTTTGGGGTTGTATATATGAATTTTTCTCTTTTTAATGAACGATACGGAGCTCTCATGCATGTTCGAGAGTTGCGTCATGCATTGTATGAATCTCTTTTGACATGCCATATTTTCTGGATTAGATCTATGACACTGGGAGTATAGAGGGGCCATCTGGATCTTTTACTGTGAACAATGTCCAAGTGTTTGGTGGCTATGTCCTGCACATCTGTTCATTTCTGGAAGGGCCTGACTCCAAGGCATTGTCTGTTGGCGATGAAGTGAAATGCAAAGTAACATTCTTTACTGATTAATTTCTTTATACAGATCATCAGTTAACCTGTTAAATATGCTAAATTACATTGAGATGCTTCTACTACTCTTGGCAGGTTGATTACACACGGCGTACTCTCACTGCTCCAAACCACACATGTACCCATATGCCGAACTTTGCTCTAAGGGTATGTTTTCAAGCCTCTCAGATTTTACGGGGAGTGCTTTTCTGTACTCATGATGGCTTCGCTATTGCAAGTATAGCAAGTACGTGGTTGACCATATTGACCAAAAAGGTTCCATTGTTCTTCCAGAGAAGCTGAGATTTGATTTCTCCCATATTATAAAATAACTTCTAAATGGTTGTACGGCATAGAAAAATAGGAAGCTCTAACAAGCATATGTTCTGTACTTTAAGAACTAGAATACTAGATTTTGGTGACTAGCATGAAACATTGACCACAGCACTCCATCCTTGCAAGTGAAATACCTACACTGGTTGCATAAACACTCAAAAAGAGTTGCTTGTAGTAGTGATGTAGTTGTTAGTAAGTATTTATGCTACAATCCTAATCATGTGCGTGTCCAATAATTAAGAACGGAATTGTAGTGATGTAGTTTTTCAGAGTTATTGTGCATTTTTTCTCTCTTTTCTAACTCTTTGTTTGTGTTGCAGGATGCAGACAAGAAGGGACTTGGTGCAACTACTGTAGAATCTGGGCATATGGTAGAAGAGGTGGAGGGCATGGAAGAGGGCTATCTTGCTAAGGTTGTTCAGGGTGATGGTGCAAAGGAGATTAAAGTTGAAGAGGTATATATTTACTGTCCAAAGAATGTATATTTTTTTTCTTATTTCAAAGACAGGCATATTGTAGTTGTTGAGCTTACTAAATATCATCATATTAATGTTGTAAATTGTGGTTCAGCTGAGAGTCTAACTTAGTTTTTCAGAGTTATTGGCAGAGTGAGTAATATATCATCATATTTTAGTTTTTCATATCAATGCCTTATTCTTTAGGCCTAGGTGACATTCTTTGGTAGGCTATATATATATATATATATATATATATATATATATATATATATAGAAATACTTTACCTTGTTCGTCTTGTTTTATTTTTCTTATTATGGGTAGACACCTAGCACCTGATTGGTCGTGTACGTTCTACAGCATGTTCTATCAGATAAAATGGAAATCAATGGCGAGAATGAAATATCATGGGAGAAGGAAGCATTTGAACCATCAGATTCCGTTTGTAGTGATAGAGGAGGTTGTTTTGGCTCTAAGAAGGGCAAATTGAACTATATCTCGAAGATGAATTTTTATTTAAGGGCTGATTGTGTTAGTGACATGAAGCCAATTTCTGATAGAGAAACAAGACACATCCATTCTCGATACGAAGTGTTGAAGGAAATATGCTGCGACTTAGGTGCCATGTCTTATTTTCCTTTTCACAACTTGATAATATTTTGTGATGTGTATGTGGTCGTTGCTTTAGCAACCAAAGTTGTTGTTTCTTTCTCTGAACTCCTTTTCTATGTTTGCAGCAGAAATTCCTAGTTTTCTATCAACTTGTGCGAGCATTAAAAGTTCTGATGTTGATATAGTAACTCAGGTATTTTATCACTGTGGTTCTATGATTGCATTACTTGATTGAAGATATGTTCCAAGATTCAGAGTTGGCATCTTACTCAAATTTATCTCTGTAATTCTATGATCATATACTACTTGATTGGAAACAAATTCAAAGATTCAGAGTTGGCATTTAACACTGTAATTGTATGATTATATTAATTGATTGGAGATGCATTCAAAGATTCATAGTTGGCATCTTAACAAAATTTGGTGTTTCCTTTATCTTGATTTGCATTGAGCAAGAATGAAAGCTGTGCGCATTTGTCTTTCTAAATTTAGACATTGAGTCCCCACATTACTGGTTGTGACCCAATTTCCAGTGTCCCGTGAGGTTTATCGGTTGATTTTTCTGATACGGGAACGTGTACTCGGCCCTAGAACATAAGCTGTAAGACTGCTTCTTCCGCACGACATTTTTTTAATCTGCTGTAGCTAGCAGATTTCATTATGGTACGAACCACTTGCTCAGAATGCAAGGAGAAATGTAACACATGATTTAAGGTAACACTAAGCAGCATGCTGTCCTATGACATTCAGAAGGGAGCAACTAGTGTAGAATCTGGGCATATGGTTGAAGAATAGAAAAATGAATCTGGGCTGTCAGATAAAGCATAGATGGTGCAGATTTTAGTGGACGCAGCCCTGATACTACTTAGATATACAACTTCACTTTTGCAGTAACCACCTCAACTTTCTCATGTCCAATCTCGTTTTGTCCTTGGTAACAAGACTATTTTTCAAACCTGACAGCGTTGATGTCTCCTCTCTGGCTGTAGAATCTCGAGTCTTTATAAACTAAGACCATTTCATATATGCACAGCGTTGACGTCCCTCTCCTCTTAGTTTATAATATAAAGTCCTAATTATTCAAGAGAGTTGAACATGTTGACCACAAAAACCCCTAATATATATCACAAATATTTGAGCACATGAGGAAATTAAGCCATCCCAGATCAGGCAGAACTTTGTACATCTTGCATGTCAAATTGGAAGCGTCTGAGTGCATGAGAAAATAAAGGACCGAAGTTATCGGTGCTCAACAAGCATTCGAGTATTTGAGTCCATGAGAACACAACACAAAAGAGGCATACATTGATAATTTTTAGTACATTTGCATGAAGACCGAGTAGGACCTGATGGTACATGCCAAACAAGATCTATCATTTTGCCTCCTATTTTAGTGATTGTTGCTACTCGAGCTTCATCTGTTGGAATATATGGCAACCTCCATGAACTCTATATACCCTTCATCGGCTCAATCCACCTAGTTAAGCAGAGAAGATAAATGCAAGTACGTTAGAAACATGTACGAATTGCAAACAACACATTTTGAGAAGAGAGGCGGTCATTATGTCCAGCTTCGTTCGCCGCTCCAACCCAGGATACATAACCTAGATGTCAAACTTAGGATGAAATTCCTCAAACATATAGAAGGACCAGATAGCACTTTTAGCCATTTGCCGCAACTGACCTAAGAAAGAGCTCAATAGTTATTGTTCGGATACTCCAGTAGGCCATGGCATATGTAAAATACGTTGCGAAATTTGATACAAACAAACCGGGCATGCAAAAATCTATCTGGATACCTTGAGAAAATATGAACATAGGCTCCAGATCCAGAGGGGGTGAAAGCTTGCACAGCCATGCATAGACTTCCTATCAATAAATTATAGATTGAAAGAATAGGTAAAAACATAAATGGCAAGGACAAAAAAAGGACATCGAGCAATTTAAAGGGAGTTTTATCACAGTCCTACAAATGCAGATTATAAAGGTAACGTCACGCTATTCCCTCCATTTCGGATCGAGGTGCAGTAGCTGAACGGAAGTTGCCGAGCTTAGTACTAGTCGACAAGCCCGATCTATCCATCATACTTAGAGCAGGAATTGTGTACTACAAAAAAAGTCCAAAAAGATAGTGGATTCCCATAAATCAGTGAAGTTCCACATATTTGCATGTGTGTAATAAATTTCAGTCTTGTGCCCGCGTGAACTTCACGTTCAGGTACTTTAACAGGTAGATGAGATTAGTTGCTTCTCATGTACAGTATCCGGTAAGTTTGCAGAATTTCTGTTTTTGTTATGGCAAATGAACACTAATAAAGGTCTCTCCAAATTAACTGAATTTGGCTCCGAAAAGTGTGAGTACATACCAACTAGGATTTGCACTATAGTTGACATGTATCACAGGTGATTTTTAGCTTGATCGAAAAGATGTGAATAAGCATATATGCTGGCAGTATGGTTATTCCATTGGATTGATGGATTTTCTGTCCTAAGCAATTTCCTTTAGCTCTCTGTATATATAACACAGTGTCCTGCTAGTGGATCAGCTACTGTACTGCTCGTGCATATCTATGTGAATATAGCATTTGCTCAAAAACCGTTCTAAGCTTCCAAGCTATTGCTAGTGACGAACAAATTATATCATCTACAATGTATGTGCATATGTTTAAATTTAAAAAATGTAGCCATTCATATCACTTCCAAACATTCAGAATTTCTAAATCTTTCTAAATCTCCTCTCGATTGGAGGAACTCAGGTAACTATGTTTGACCAAAATATTATTCACATGATATGGACAGTTGTAGTAAAATCTGAACTAAAATACTTTCTAAATAAAAGGCTACAAAATTAACTCTGAAATTGGTAGCAGACTAACAGATAAGCATACCTTCAGATTGGAGTTTTCTTCTCCGGCTTCGGTGGGGTGGGTGGCGACATGTGGAGAATGGCGGCTTGGGGTAGAAAAAAGGATGGGGCGAGGTCGACCTCTGGTAGCCGGAGCAGAGTACCATCCAGTTCTTGTTCGCTTAGGACAGGGCGAGGTCCGCTTGGGCAGCCAGACCGCCAGCGACAAGACGAATAGGAGCTTGAATGGCACCTCCGCTAGGCATACTCGCCCTGGTAGGCACCGGATCGTCTCCACCATCGGCAAGCTGGAGGAAGATGGAGGAGAGGATTGGTCCAGGAGGCGGCTGGTACGCAAGCTAGGGTTGGGGAATTTGGGTGTGAGCTGTTGGCCTGCTACTATCGTACGAGCGAGAAGGTAGTTCTGAAAGCTAACAAGTAGAAGTTGTTAGGAATAGTCAACTTGTATTCCCACGAGGCCATAGGCCGATATATATATACATGTACAGGTGTAGAGCATATGCATGAAACCCCTATACAACGGGATAAATACAAAGGGGTACATGAGTTATATTATAACTCTAACACCCCCCCTCAAACTCATGGTGGATGAACAACACTGAGTTTGGAGAGATAAAAGCCATGTTGTGCTCTAGTCTGAGCCTTCGTCAGGAAATCCGCTAACTGTAACTCGGAAGGCACATACTGAAGAGCAATAACCTGATCCTGCACACCAGTGCGCACATAGAAAGCATCAACACCAATATGCTTGGTGAGCTCATGCTTCACAGGATCGCGTGCAATGCTGATAGCACCTGTACTGTCAGATAAAAGCAGAGTCGGTGTAGTGACAGAAACACCAAAATCCTGAAGTAACCACCGTAACCAAGTCACCTCTGCCGTCAAAAGAGCCATTGCTCGCAACTCAGCCTCGGCACTCGAACGGGAAACTGCAAGCTGTTTCTTCGTCTTCCAGGCAATGAGAGAACCACCAAGACAAACACAGTAAGCAGAAAGTGAACGGCGATCGGAAGGATCACTAGCCCACGTAGCATCTGAATAGGCCTGAAGTTGTAAAGAACTGGAGCGAGGAAAGAATAGACGGTGAGAGATCGTGCCTCGAAGATATCGAAGAACACGAAGGAGATGACTATAGTGAACCGAGGTGGGAGCACAGACAAACTGACTCAGAATATGAACCGGATAAGAGATGTCCGGACGAGTGACAGCTAGATAGACAAGACTGCCAACAAGATGACGATAACGCGTCGGGTCAGGGAGAGGATCACCATCAGTAGCACGGAGGTGAACATTGAGCTCCATAGGAGTCTCAACAACGCGCTCGTCAGTAAGAGCAACACGAGCAAGAAGATCCTGGATATACTTTTCCTGGGATATAAAAAAGCCATCAGAGGTAGAAGAGACTTCAATCCCAAGAAAGTAGCGAAGAGGTCCAAGATCAGACATAAGAAACTGCTCACTAAGACGGGCCTTTACAAAGGCAATATACTCGGGGTCATCCCCCGTGATGATCATGTCATCAACATAAAAAAGAAGAAGAGTCCGACCATGAGGAGAAAGGTGAATAAACAATGCTGGATCATGAGCACTTGCTAAAAAACCAGCAGCAGTGATCACAGAGGCAAAGCGCTCAAACCAGGCACGGGGGGCTTGCTTAAGGCCATAGAGAGAGCGACGGAGACGACATACCATGCCATCAGGAACAGAATACCCAGGTGGTGGTTGCATGTACACCTCCTCACGCAGCTCACCATTAAGAAAGGCATTCTTAACATCAAGCTGAGATATAGACCAGTGGCGTGCAGAGGCAACGGCAAGAAGTGTACGAACAGTGGTCATATGGGCCACAGGAGCAAAAGTCTCGTCATAATCACGACCATGCTCCTGCTGAAAACCACGAGCCACAAGACGAGCTTTGTGACGCTCAAGAGAACCATCGGAGCGAGTCTTAACCTTGTAGACCCACTTACAAGTGATCGGACGGACTCCGGGAGGAAGAGAAATAAGATCCCAGGTACCAGTGCGTTCAAGAGCAGCAATCTCCTCTGCCATCGCAAACTGCCATTCAGGATGAACAACAGCCTGACGGTAAGAAGTCGGCTCAAGAACAGCAGCACCAACGGTGGGAAATCCAAAGCGATCAACAGGCGGACGAGGACGAGAACGCAAGCCATAAGTAGGTTGAGAGGAAGATGACTCATCCACAGAGGCATCGACTGGTCGTGGACGACGAGTGTAATGCTGAGGAAAAGATGGAATAATAGAAGGAGGAATCGTCAAGGTAGAATCGGGGGGTGGCGACGAAGAAGTCAACGGAGATGAAGGTGTAGAATCCGGTGACAGGCTGGGAGAGGAGACAGGGGAGGAAGTCACCGGAGATGAAGGTGGAGAACCCGGTGACATGCTAGGCTGCAAATCAACTAGATGTGGAGAAGGAGAGGAAGTGGAACGGAGAGGTATAGTCTCGACGGGGGTGATAGGTGAGTCAGGAAAAGTGAGGAAAGAGATATCCTGCACTGAAAAAGTCGAGGAAGATGGGCGTGGGTAGAAGGGACGAGACTCATCAAAAGTCACATCTCGAGAGATACGCATCCGACGACCAATAGGATCCCAACAACGATAGCCCTTATGCTCATCACTGTAGCCTAAGAAGACACACTCAACAGACTGAGCGGTCAGTTTGGTGCGTTCGCGAGGGGCAAGAAGAACATAGCAAACACAACCAAACGAGCGAAGCATCGAATAATCGGGAAAACGATCAAAAAGTCACTCGAAAGGAACCACCCTGTAGAGCAGCGGAAGGCTGTATATTGATAAGATAGGTGGATGTGGAGACGGCCTCAGCCCAAAAATGAGGCAGGAGAGAGGCAGCAATCATCAATGCACGAGCCGTCTCAAGAAGATGTTGATGCTTTCGCTCAGCCACACCATTCTGAGCATGAGCACCAGGACAAGAGAATTGAGAGAGAGTCCCGTGCTCAGCAAGAACACCACGCAACATCTTAGAGATATACTCGCCTGCGGAGTCAGCACGAAAAACACGAATGGGTGAAGAGAACTGAGTATGAACCATGGCAGCAAAACGCTTATAGATAGACAACACCTCAGAACGAGAAGTCATGAAATAAAGCCATGTGTAACGAGAGAAATCATCTATGAAATAATATAGTATTTATGACCACCTTTCGAAGCGAAAGGGGCCGGACCCCATACATCAGAATGGGGGACTAAATCGAAAGGACGCTTGGACACTGACTCACTATGTGAATATGGTAACTGAATCTGCTTGCCAAGACGACAACCCTGACACTCTAAAGAGACATCTCCTGAGACAGACCCCAGAAGACCTCGACGAACTAAAGAAGACAACCGAGAACCACACAGATGACCAAGTCGATGATGCCACTGCTGGAAGGAACCAGTAACGGAGGCGACAGGAGCGGAAGAACTGGCGATGGTGGTGGCAGCGGAAGGAACATGAAGCCAGTCCAGCTCCCAAAGACCCCGAGAATCACGGCGGCGAGGGCCAGCCCCAACCAGAGTGTGCGTGCGACGGTCCTGGACAAAACAAGAGTCAACGTCAAGGATGACGTGACAACCAGAATCCGTAAGTTGAGGAACATGAGCAACATCAGGAACAGAATAAGGAGTAGTAAGATTGCCTCTACTAGCAACAGAAAGTGGAGTACCATCAGCAGTGAAGACATGAACAGGAGAATCCAGTGATCGAAGAGAGGACAAAGTGGAAGAATGAGAAGACATATGAAAAGAAGCTCCAGAGTCCAGAACCCATGGGGATGTACCTGACTGTGTAGAGGGTGATTGCTCAGTGCGGGAAGCATCAGTCACAGAACCAGCAGTACCCGTCGAGGAAGAACCTGAAGCCGCGAGCAGACGCTTAAGTCTCAGAATATCCTGCTCAGTCAAAGCAATGGCTGAAGTTGTCGAGGTAGATGACGAAGTCCCTGAAGATGATGATCGAGCCTTGCGCAGGTGTTTCTTCTTCGTGTAGCACTGAGACTCAAGATGACCATCATTGCTGCAATAGTCGCAATGTGGACGGGGGCGACCTGAGCCTCCAGAAGGAGTGAGCAAGAGCGGCGGAGTACTCGAGCGAGAAGGGGTCGGTGCAGCAGGTGGCATAGGAGCACGAGTAGCGAGCACAGAGGGAACCTCCAGCAAACCAGCACCATGTAAGCGAGTCTCCTCAGCACGAATCTCAGAAAGCGCCTCCATGAGAGAAATACGGCCACGAGCAAACAACTGAGCACGCCGGGGCTCAAACTCCTTACGGAGCCGAGACAGGAACTCATAGACGCGATGAAACTCTAAATTGGCCTGGACAGCCTGGCAACAGGGGCAGGTACGACACCCAGCACTACGAAGAGAATCAAGCTGGCGCCAGATAGCAGAACTCTGTGCATACAAGTCATCAACAGTAGAGTCACCCTGCTGAAGAGCATGCTCCTAACGGATCACAGAGAGGTATAAGGCATCACCAGAGGGCTGATAGCGCTCACGAAGACGGGTCCACATCTCAAAGACGGTAGGAAGACCCAGAAATTCAGAAGCAAACTGAGGCAGAACACTAGCAGTGAGAACAGCTGCAGCACGAGCATCATCATCAAGCCACTGGGTGTAAACAGACAGAGCACCATGATACGTCTGAAGAGCCTCCTCATAAGCCAAAACCCTCTCATCATAAGCACGATCAGCAGCCTCATCAGCAAGCTTAGCCGCATCCTTGGCGACCTGATTAGCATCCGTAGGAAGAACCGATGGAGTTGGCGGAGTAGGGGCCACCGGAGGAACTGGACGTGGCGGACAGCAGACCTCGCCAGAAAGAACACCCCAAAGACGGATGCCATGCATGTGAATGCGCATGAAGCCAGTAAACTCGGTGTAGTTAGTACCATCAATGATCACCGGACAGCGAGGGACAGCAACATAGCCCGATGCAGCAGACATTTTTTTTTAGGAATCCGAAGTCGGGCCTGCGAGCGAGAGATGAGATCGAGCGATCAGGCGGAGGTGGCAGTGCGGGAGGGAATCCTTCCTGCGGGACGAACCCCTGCTGGGCCTGCGGAGCGATCACGCAGAGGCGGCCTTCGAGCGATGCTGAGATCGAGCGATGCTGAGGCGGCCTTCGAGCGATCGATGAGTCCTGCGATGCTGAGATCGAGCGATGCTGAGGCGGCCTTCGAGCGATCGATGGAGTCCTTCGAGTGATTCAGAGATCGAGCGGGAGCGGCAGCTTGATCACCGATCGGGAGAGGAGAGAGATCGCCCCCTGCGGCCTGCTGCTTCGATCGCCGATCGGGAGAGGTGAGAGATCGAGAGAGAAGATCGATCTGGAGAGGAGGGATCGAACGCACGAGTTGCAGCGTGCGAAAAAATTAACCTAGCTCTAATACCATGTTAGGAATATGCAACTTGTATTCCCATGAGGCCATAGGCCGATATATATATACATGTACAGGTGTGGAACATATGCAGGAAACCCCTTATACAACGGGATAAATACAAAGGGGTACATGAGTTATATTATAACTCTAACAGAAGTGAGGGAGTTTTGTGCAAAGGAGCTAGCAACTGTGCGCTCATAGCCATCCCCCATAATCTGGTCCATCTATCCTGGAACTGATGGCTCATATAGATTTTTTCTATTTCTCTAAAGGTAAAGGCAGATTGGTTTGCCCTCACATAACCAAAAGAAATCCCTAAGAACCCTCAGGATCTATTTATCTTTATTTCAAGGAGCCATAGCACCATAATATTCTGAATTCTCAATTAATTTACCTAATCTCTCCTGAGCTTATTCTGTACATGTGACTGAAAATTAGATTTGATCTTTATATATTGGTTTACATTGAGAAATTGTATATTCTATGAAGAACTCGATTATGTTCAACATCTGATTTACCTTTTGCTTTTTAGATATTTATGGATATTTATGGATCAACCATTTCACTTCAAGAGAATCTGAGTAAATTAGACATAAATCTGTTGAGCGAGATTGCTTTTGTTAGATTGGGAATGAAGCCACGCGACTTTTATTCGACATATGCTGGAAAAGTTTTGGAGCCAAATCGTCTGCTTTCATGTTATCAAATCCCAAGAGATTTAACAATTAAACTCAACGCTCGTCTGCGAGGTGGTTGGTACGTGAAAATCTAATTATCCATTCACCTTCCATGATAAACGCTTGTCTGCGGGGTTAAGATTCTTGTTTTGGACATGAGGGGGTACAGTGGCCCAACGGGATATTTGTGGGGGTTATCTATACTTTCTTTTTTTCCTGCAATACTTCGGGTCCCTGAACATTGGAAAACACTAATTTTGTTTGTTTTGCAGTGCTGGTCACAACTGGGATTATGTAATCAGTGCTCTGGATCCATACCAGCGTGTGCCTTTGCCAGGGGACCTACTTCTCCCGGAACAGGCCATCATACAGCCACAAATGGAAGTGAAATATCTGGCACGTCTCCTCCAAGTTCGATGTAAAAAAGTGCTAATCTACCTGTGCCGGAAGCACTTTAGTGGCCATTCCTTCGGAGGTAACTTCAGTTCCCAGCAAATTATGTTTGACAGCGATGGAAATGTCCGTATCGATGCTGCCCCAGAAGAATATAGTCGGCCTTCTGCCTTGTTGGACTACAATGCTGTTTCTGTAATCTTTGACCGGGCCTTAGGAGACGCAGCTGACAAATATCCAATGGATTTTTATCATCTGATTGATTTCTTGTCAGCTAGAGGTCCAAATGTTGACTGTCAAAGTAAGGGAGTGATTGCTTTTGTCACAAATCACATTTCTCTCTTGACATATTCTGAAAGGATCAATCACAGTGCATTTCTGGACCTTTTGATTAAAAGGCTTGGTGAAGATGATCTAACCGCCTTGAAAAAAGTTCTCGTGCATTTTAATCGGGAGCTCAAGTTGAGGCAGATTCCAGCAATGAATCAAACGTACACTTATATTTGGTGGGAAGATGATTTTGGGAGCATATGGTACCCGTACAAGAATAATGAAGTCAGTTTGCTTGGGTTTTCTCACAATTTCTTCAAACACCGCTTAGTAAGATATTTTTTCAAATATTCTCTCTTGTATTTAAGTTTGACAAGCTATTTTTGTATGACAAGCTGATAAAACTTATTTTGATGCAGGGGTTCCCATTAGATAAGCTTGAAGCAGCGTTCTCATTGGTGATGGCTGACAAATATTTTCTAGCTTCTATGCTGTTTAGAATTTTAGTTAGATTCAAAAGCAAATGCCAGCAGCCATGCCCTGCATCGATTGAGACTTTTGTTGATGAAGTCAAATGTGAGCTATGCACTTGCTAGTTGGTAATCATACATAATATGTCAACTTATCTGATATGTTTTTTGCTTATTTGCAGGCTTGGTGATCACACAGTTGATTGTGAGATGGTCCAAAATAACTGATTTCAAGCGCAATGCCTGCGGGTGACTGACTGTTTAGCTAGATGGCCTGCTACGCTTTTTGTGAGAGTTGAATGCATGTCTAATACTAGTGGCAAGTGGTAATTGTTGTAACCCTTTGAGCCTGGTTCAACATTACAAACTGAAGTTTGCATTGTACTTCGTACCCATTACCTTGTTCCACTTGGTAGGGGTTAACTTAATTTTTCTGCTTGTGGCTTCCGAGTTGGTTTGGCTGAGATCTGCTTCCAAATGCACTGCTACTCTTTGGTGTTTGTTCTTGTGCTGGACACTCGGGTGGTGGCTTGTTGTGTGTGTTTGTTCATTCCTTGGTTTTGTTGCACCTTTGGTTGAGTCCTCGTGTACGTACACAATTCCAGGCTCTTTCAGCTTGAAAATATATTGTTTCAACGAGATTGTCATCCAACTGGACCTTTTCACTTTTTTCAGCTTGAATTTTTTGTTTCATTAATTCAGAATAGGCACACTCAAAACAAGCGATTGTACGCCTTGTGCTGCAACCAGTCTTTGACCACTAGTCCAGAGGGTCAAAACAAGCGATTGTACGCCACAGGCCACCAAAAATGTGTGCAAACCAAATTTCATGTGGTAAACACATTCAACTTTAGACATATTTGTTTTCAAATTCTTTTTAAACTTTATAAACATGGGTTTTTTCATATTTTTTTTCAAACACCACAAGTTCACGCTACAGAACAAGATCCAAAGCCTCATGTCTAGCAGCATACAATAGTTAACAAATTTGGGCAAGCAAACAGCGGAGGGAGGCATCAAAGTAGTTCTCATACATAATGACATAGAGCCATGACTCATACATAATGCATTCTACCCAAAATCCAAGTTTAATAAATAAAAACAGTTGATAATGACCACATTAAATGCCTCCAGTGGACCCACACAACATCAAGTGATAATGATGCGGTCTAAATTTCCACTTGATGTGTTGCAACATCTCAGGCCTTCGTCTTCTTTCCACTTGCACCAAACTCGCTTGCTTCTATCTCTCTCTGGCAAAAAGAAACATAATACCTTTAGTGTGACCATATGACAGGTTATAATTACCTAAAAACAATTTTAAAAATGAAAAAACTGCAAGCTATAGTAAACATGCATCGATATTAATTATTTGGGAAACACCCAACACAATGTCTAAAGGTCAGTCTAGGATGCTCTGAATTAAAATGTTTGAAACAGCCATCTGTGTCAAGGGTACATTTATTTACTTTTGACATCTTTCATTCAGACACTGTCAGTGCTCAGCTCTAGTTTGAAATTATGCTTCATCTGCTATGTGCATCTTTGAATGGACTTGGCTCATACCAATTCCAAGTTCAGAAACGAACTACACATACGCTGCTATATTCAATGAATGCCTTAAAAGTGTAGGGGTGAAGCTAATGACAACACTATGGTTTGCAAGAAGTTCGGTACTGATATGACAAGAAAAAAGATAAGAAAAAACAGCCTTAAAACATGCAAAAGAGTGTCATGATAATGTGCAAGAAGTTCGGTACTGATATGACAAGAAAAAACAGCCTTAAAACATGCAAAAGAGTGTCATCATGATGTGCAAGAAGTTTGGTACTGATATGACAAGGGGGCAGAGTAATTTGGTAGTAAAAATTGATTCCAGAATCATGATTGCCGATAAGCATCAATATCAGACATCTACTGTTGAACAAGGGGAGGCGACCAAATATCTTGATTTCTATTCAAAAGTATGAAGCAAACTGGATGCAATAAACAAGCATTGGAATTTTAATCATTTTATAAAATCTTAGCAAAATTACAATAGCACGCCTGCAAATGAAAGCATGTTCAGGTAGTGACAATTGATTACAGAATCATGATTGCGGATGAGCATCTATATCAGACATCTACTGTTCAACATGAGGAGGTGGCCAAATATCTTGATTTCTATTAGCGAGTATGAAGCAAACTGGACGCGATAAGCAAGAATTGGAATTTTAATCATTTTATAAAACCTAAGCAAAATTATAGTAGCACGCCTGCAAATGAAAGCATGTTCAGTGATAGTGAACATACATAGATAAAATGACAGTAGTATGCAAATGAAATCATGCTTGGTGGTGGTAGTAGTACCGGGTGATCCTGTCGTTGGTGCGCACTGAACTCACTTGCAAAGAGCTGGGAATAAATATGTGTCGTCTTCTGTTGATAGACCTGGACATCGTTGTTATTCCCCATGTCGACACGAAGCAAATACTGGGCCTTGTGCACTAGTCGACGGTCCTTCCCCACCACACGGGCATCGTTTACGACTAGGTAGACGACGCTGTCTTGATGGATGCTCAGGACAGGGAACGACGGACCAAGCTGTCCCAAACCAGCAGACTGGTAGTTGGCGTTTGCCCAGATGTCTCGGACCCTGCACTGGTAGCTTATGCTCCACCCTGAGTGGTCAGGGTAGAGAGTCCAGACGGTCAGTCCATATTCTTCGCCGGGCTTGCGTTCAACAAATTTATTGAAGGCAAGGAACTTGATGGAGCCACGAACACAGGCCACGGAACGGAACTCCTCAGCGCAGAGGCCGTCTGGATGTTCGGAGGCATCATAGTTTGGACGTCCTTGGGGCAACTCAATGAAGCTGAACTTGCAGCCTTGGTGCAGATCACAGAGCACCATGCCTTGGTGGAGATCTACCCAGCAGAAGGTAGAGCCCCGATAAGAGAAGCACGAGTGAATGGAGAAATCCATGGCGATGTCGGGTGGAAGGGGCAGGCAGCCGGGCTTCAAGACCCATTCTTTGGCAGACGACTCCCACAGCCAGACGGCGGCTCGGGAGAACCCTGGCATGACCCAGACGAGCTCGGCAAGAAGGTAGCCACCCCCGGTCCCGGTGGCGTCGCACATGACGACGGCCGACTGGTGCCCCATGGCCAGATACTCGTCGTCGGAGGGGATAGGGGGGATGACGGAGAGGGAGCCATCCCTGGCGTCGTAGATGAGATAGGCTCCCATCTCCGCAATCGTATCGGCGCCAGGGTGGTACCCTCCGGCGTAGAGGGCGACCAGGTTCTTGTCCGCGCTGGAGATGTGGCCCGAGCGCAGGCCTAGGAGCGGGGCGGAATTCGGCGGCGGTAGTATGCGGAGGGAGAGGGTGGTACCCTCCGGCGTAGAGGGCGACCAGGTTCTTGTCCGCGCTGGAGATGTGGCCCGAGCGCAGGCCTAGGAGCGGGGCGGAATTCGGCGGCGGTAGTATGCGGAGGGAGGAGAGTTGCGGCGGAGAGGCGACGACTGCGCGGGCCTTGAGGGCGCGCAGGTACTCGATGACTGCATCACTCTTCGCTTTGTTGCTTGCTCCCCACGGGCAGGGGAAGGGGATTGGCACTGCGGCGGATACCGCCTCGTCGTGGGAGAAATCAACATTGCGCTTGAGTAGAACCATCGGGGGGGCAATGGCGGCTAGGGGTTAGGGTTTGGTGGAGGGAGGAGAAGGGGTTTGGGGATCGATGGTGGCGGCGCGGCGCGGCGCGGCTAGGGTTAGGGTTAGGGTGGAGGAAGCAGGCAGGCAGCGATTTGATTTGGGGATCGAGCGAGGAAGGAGAAGGGGGATTTGCCTGGTAGATCTAAAATGCAGCAGCAGGGAAACCGGCGTCAAAGGGAAAGAGGGGGCTCGCTTGGACCGTTGGATCTGTTTCGAGTAGAACGAGAGACAAGGCAAAGTGATTCAAGTATACTCTTTAGTCATGATGGAGTACATATTTATACAATGGGAAAAGACACGAGTTGTGGGAGGCGTCTGTTAGGAGAGACGCGAGGAACCGCCATGTCGGTTGTCAAACTAGCAACCGTACGTGGGGATTAATACACGGATTAATCTTTAATCAAGTAATTGATTAAATCCTAACACTCCCTCTAATCACTGCTTGTCCTTCCGTATATCCATCATCTTGATAAAGTCTCCTCTAAAAATCCTGTGGGAAAAATATAAGGAGTATAGAGTTTGATATGTTGCTAAAACTCCTTCAAACCCAGTGGAAAAAATAAGAAGAAAATGGTACAACATATAATGGTCATTGTCTCTTTTAACTCAATACGAGAAAACTCATAGAGTTTAGAGGACAATAAATATGTCATATATACTTTCCCAAAAACCCCGGTGGGGAAAACAGAAAGTATGACATATGATCTCATGTTGATATTACCTCATTAAAAACCTTTATGAGACCTGTATAGTAAACTCATGAAGGAAAAAAGAGTATAATATGATGCTTTGAACAGGAACAATTCAGGAAGATACTCCCCCTGATTCTTGCATATTCCGAAGTCGTCATATACCAATTCCATGTACACATTCCTGGAATGTAAAAGTTGGTAGAGACTTTGTGAACAAATCAGTTGCATGATTTGACTTGCAAGATATGCAATATAGTGATATTGCTTATTATGTAACCTGTTTGCATCCGGGCAACAGAAGAAACATTATCGTTGAGATAATGGTTGGTGGATGTAGCCATGAGGTCTATCTCGAAGACTCTTCACGAGAGGGCTACCACGCCTAGTAGGAACACTAAGCTTGTCTACGATCTGACATAGTGGGGATCTGATCGATGTATCCAATGATATTGGTGTTCACATTTCTGTGAAACTGAAAAATCAGGATAAGATGTTTGATGCCTTGGAGATATCGAAAGATATTCTTGAATACCAACCAATTGTGTTTGGTGGATCCAATGGCATTATGGAACATTGAGTCCCAATATCTCATTTCCATCATCTCTTGGTCTAAATAGATCATTCTCTACGTCTAGAGAATGAACTACCATGAGAGTTATGGATGGATAAGATTTGTCCACAATAAATTTCTCCAATATATTATGGATATAGACATCATAGTATACCATAATGTATGAGTGAAGGTGCTCAAGTAGTAACGAGCGGTATCTTAGTTTTACCCAAAACCTTCATTTAAACTCCGTCGTTTAGATGATTACATGTATCGTCATTGCAAGAGTAATCATTGTGCATGACAGACAAACATGGATAACCATCATTGTAGGAGTAATCCTTGTGGAAAGGAGCTCACTAAGTCGGTTGTACCAAATGTACCGACAACAATAAGTCATATGGTGACTTATTGATTTTTACACAATGTATGTTGCATTTTGTATTTCGATTCAGAATTGAGATTCCACTGGAAATCAATCATATATGTCTGAATCTAGCAAGCCACATGGATATGTGATCACTACATCTATCCACTGCAGAGATAGATGATTTGTACTGCCAATGATATAAGTTATCGGAAAGAGATTCCACCTCTGGAGAATAGTTGGGTATCTGCGTAAACCCTTGTGCTACAATACTTGCTCTTTGTTTCACCACCTCGTTGTTCTCAATTCTGTTTCCAGAAAAAAAAACTGGTGTAGGTATTACTTATGAATACCTTCCCATTATTGAGCAAGATCAATTCTACCTAGATTATACCCTTTGCTTGAGTTCAGTCCGAGTGTTGTTCACACTTTGCCATGGCCGTGGTCTTTGGATCTGAATCATTTGAAAGGTTTTTGCAATCTAGTTGAGAAATGTATGTTAACAATTGTAGACTTCCGGTTATATGATTCTCCAGAATCTATATATCAATATATAGTTGATGGAAATATCGTTACCCATGGTGACTGCTCGCGATTTCCCAATGTGATTGAGTCCGGTATTCCGATGTCCCAGTCATTATGTGCACTATGACCTGGGTTGGTGGAGGTTTCCCGTCCACTGGGTGTATACTACCCATTAGGTGTCTGCCAACGTGAAGTTGACTTGCATTTACTGATTCACAAGCCTTGATATCCTTACTTGCGAGAAGCTGAATCCTGATGTACTTCTGCCATACATCTCCCCCTGTTGCTTTGAACGGGGAGTGGAGTGGATTTTGTTGGTAACTCCACTCTTTCAGGCGTACTTTTGCAGGATTGTAGGATTGTGTGATACCTTTATAGTCAGTAAATGAATCTGGCAGGTTATTTGCAATATGTTGCAAATCTTCTGAACGCATGGTTCAGCTCTTTGAGTACGTGGATATGAGGAAGAAATGTGTTGAACATTCCACTAATTTTCTGGCATTCTTTATGGTACTTGAATTCTCCCCCTAATGCCTGGAAATATTCCTCATTGAAACAACATACTTGCCTTGAATAACTCACCATGTGAGGGGCTTGAGGTATTGACGATAATACAGTTATTCCTCACATAGATCCCAACTATATGTTGAGGGGCCAATGATGTATGTCGGCGTGATGATATCGGTGTGTAACCGAATTATCGCAGATAGGAAATACTTGGTAGATTTCCACGTATCAAAGATAGAGGGGAATAATATTATGCAGTTTGGTCATGAGCGTGTAAAACTGCATGACTCCAACGTAAAGTTGGTAAGTTGCAATTTCAAAGTAAAGATAATACAATGAGCTTAACTCTTTGGATAAAGGATTTTACCAAACCATTTTGAGTGTAGACATTAGGACAAATTGCTAAACTTCAATCTGAGGGCCATAGGAAGGCACTCAAGAAGAATTCGGCAATGTTATCCATTCGATTGCTTGAAATCGATGTCAGGATAATGAGTCGATGGTTTCGTGTGAATAAAGCACACATTAAGACCATCATGTAGATATATCTTTTAGAACCATGGAATGCCTGAATAGTCTAGTCAATGGATGGGAAGAGCCACTTACCTCAACTTGATGCATTCAAGGAGTCTGAGTGGTTCAGCGTAGACTTTAAGGTGTGCGAGCCTTAAAATTAGCTTCCCTGTGTCACTTATAGTGCACATAAAATCCAAATGTTGTTAGAATTTAGCATCATAATAATCATAAACTATTGGAATTGCTGATAGTTTCGGTTTCAACCCAATGTCTCGATGACCAAGACGAGTATGCCAAGTTGTCATGTACAAGACACTCGGGAAAACTATTTCGTACACCACATGTGCTACGGGGTTGTGTCGTATGTGTAGTACAATCCAGATGATACACAGAAAATGTGCTTGCCATATCCGTTGTATATGGTAAAGAGAAGTTATTTCTCTTTGTTGTCATCATAAGTTTCGCTATGGAAACTATTTTGACGGATACCTCCATAGTTTAGTAGGATACGAGTTTAAGCGGGAAGCAATAAAACATCCTTAAGTTACTCGAGTACCCATAGGGATAGTAAATATGACTCGAGTTGAGCCAACAAATACCTCGTCGCATCTAGCGATTTTAAAATATCTCCTTTTCTCCCAACGAGAGTGAAAACATTTTACTTCCCTGAGTATAGAGTTCGTGGTGCATATGTCCACAAGGCACAAATCATCTTTCATCAGATTGACCCCCGTAAAAATCTATATATAGACATGAAGATTCTCAATATGAAAATCACTCAGATATATAGAATACATACAAATGTATTTGTACCAAAGTGCTGATACAATATATTGTGATATACAATATATGATGACAACAATACTTATGTTCTTATTAGAACATCGTAAATGGACATAAATTGCGTTGACCACTCAGGAGATTGAGAGACTAGACGAAGTCTTCAAACATGTTAGTTGGTGCATATTCAACCTTCATGTTCTCCGTGCTCATAGAGTCTCATGACTGCTGATAGTCATGTTGGAGGGATGAAGTGAGATTCAAACCTTTGCCCTTGAGATTCTTTACATCCCAGGAATAGCTGATACAGAATAACCAGATGTTGAGATCTGCTTCGATATAATGCCTTAAGATTTATAAGGCAACATATTTTTCTGTTAGCGGTGTGATCCCGACCAGAGGTGAATCCTACGGTCTTGGATTGCACACATTATTCCACGAGACACAAGAGCGATCATGATGTCGATGGCCCAGATAGGACAGTGGTAACCATTGAGGACGAATGCCTCAAACTTTATAGTCATGTGTTACCTCTATGGGTAAACCAAAGATAATTAATTTACATCTAGTAAATTAAAAACCATCATGGTTGATGTTGTAATGAACTTAGCAAAATCAATGGGTATTTCAAGAAGTTATCTTGAAACCATTAGTATGAATCTCAAATTGCTAAGTATGACATCTTGAAGATAGGGAGTAGATCTCGCAGCACTAGGGAGTATAATCTAATGAAATCAGTAGATACTCACTTCTAATGCCTTATGTCATGACTTAGTAAAATGTGTGGAAGAGCACTTTGTAAAGCAATCATAATGTCAAAATGACAAAATATAGGTTGTATCAACAGTCATTGATAATCTGAGTAGGCAGTAGATCCATATGACTACCTTGTGATCTCAATCATCAATTTGAAGAAATCACCTTGAATTTTGCATCCGTATTTGCAAGAAATTGGAAATCTCAATTGCAAATAGACGTACTAATTTCGACATGTGGTTAACATGAAAATAGATACATCATATAAATATTCCAGAATACCTCGTACTCAACAGAGAAACAGTACTATAGAAGTACTGAATTTATCTTTGCAAGAGATTGAAAATATCAATTGCAAATAATAGATATAAATAATCTCAACATATGTGAGCATGAAAATTATTTATATCATAATTTTATTCTGGAGAACAATACTCAACAGAAAAAATAATAATTTATAAACAACATGGCCAAAACAGGTAAATACTAGTAAATAGTACTGTTATCCGTACCGATTCTCAAAAATTCCAGAAATGGAATTGGATTGTCAAAAATCGGACGTGACCATTGTTTCGGACTGTTTTGCGGATTCTTGCAAAGGCAAGCATCTTAATGCAAAATGCCAAAAGAGATAAGGTTTCCCAGTCTCATCTTCTCCATTTCGTGTGTTGTAGCCACTAACTAGCCACAAGCCACTGGAGGACGCCACCGCTGTGCACGCGAGCCGGCCGATGCGTCGCGGTTCGTCGCTTGGCTACGGGTCATTCTCCGCCACGCCGCCGTTTGGGAGAGAGAGACCGCGGCCGGACGCCGACGTCGTCGTGCGGGGCGAACCGCCGCTCCAAGTGCCAGAGGGCGCCACCTCCGGGCCGAGCGCCAAGGCCGGACACCGCGGTTGGTAGCGCCGCATCCCCGGCAGCCGCTTTGAACGCCTGGGAACGCCGCGTCGGGCGAGCCCGGCTTTAGGACCGTGGCTGCGGGCTCTGCTTGCCGTCTCCGACGGCTGCCACCACGCGAAGGTCGGGCGGAGAGAAGCGCGCCCCACGCGCGCTGGAGAGCGTCGCCGCTGATGAACGGCCGAGAGCCGTCGTCTTTGGTGCTGCCACACCGGAAGACTTTGCGGCTCGCCAGTTGTTGGCCACCCCTGTCCGCCGGGGCTGAGAGCCACGCTGGCAACCGCCGAGATCTTGCCGAGGACACCGTCTTCGCTTACATGGAAGGAGCGCCACCAGCCTCGCGTTGGAGGGCCGAGGAGCATCACCGGCGCTGCGCCGGAGGGCGCTGCCCCGCATGTAGCCGCCACCGTCCACGCCAGGACTATAGCGGGAGGCCGCCTCCGTGCAGGGAGGTCGTGGCTACGTGACCACGCGCCAGCAGGTGGCCTGCGCCGCTCTCCAGAGGGAGGTCGTGCTCGCGCCGCATGGTCACGAGCGCTGCGGTGCCGCCGCTTTCCGCTGATGCAGGATCGGGCCATCGGGGGCTGCGGCAGGCTCGGACATGCGCGTGGCTTTTTTTTGCCGCGGCGGGTTCGCGCGGGGTCGCGCAACCGGGGCGTCGTTTTCGGGAACCAAGCCGACGGCCGGGACCTCGTTAGGAAGAGCATCCGCGGCGCTTGGACGCTGGCGCCGTTGGCGATGTTGACAAAGGGTAGCGAATTGAAGAATTCACGGTACCTTTGTCCTTTTGTAAATCGATGGAGATTTCCTTCTCTATCTTTGCTCGTTCTTCCCTTATCGTCTCTTCTATTACCTGTGAAGAATTCCACTGGAAGAGGGGATCGGGAGACTCGCCCGGTTCTCTCGTTTATCCCCTGTATTCCAGTAGGAATCGAAGAGGCAGTTAGAGATCGAGAGATTTGTGGTCGTGGCCATCCACGGCGCGATGCTGCTGCTTGGAAGCGCTTCTGCCGGGCTAAGGGCCGCCGCGGTAGCGGGCGCCACCACGCTTGGTTGTAGCCGTCGAACTCGCGGGCGAGCGATGGAACTGTCGCGCCGCCGGAGTCGCTCGGCCGGGAGCGTGCTGATAACGTGTTTCGAGTAGAACGAGAGACAAGGCAAAGTGATTCAAGTATACTCTTTAGTCATGATGGAGTACATATTTATACAATGGGAAAAGACACGAGTTGTGGGAGGCGTCTGTTCGGAGAGACGCGAGGAACCGCCATGTCGGTTGTCAAACTAGCAACCGTACGTGGGGATTAATGCAGGGATTAATCTTTAATCAAGTAATTGATTAAATCCTAACAGGATCGACCAGCGAACGGTTCCCAGCAAACGAGGAGGGCTGCGGTTCGGCGCTTCGCTTTTTCACACTCATCACCACGGGGGACTCAAAATATCATTCACATACCAAAAGGTTATATGATGGAAATGCAAGTCAAAAAAGAAAGTTATGGAGTATATTTTTTTACAATAAATCTTCGAGTCTATTCGTCTTCAATCGTGGTAGTATAACGAACACCAGAAATAATAAAAATTACATCTAGATTCATAGACATCTATCGACGACTACAAGGACTCAAGTGTTGGGAATTGTTGCATGGAAAACAAAAAAAAAAATTAAGCACACGCAATGATCTATCCATGGAGATGCATAGCAACGAGGGGAGAATGTGTCTACGTACCCTTGTAGACAGTAAGCGGAAACGTTTGACAATACGGTTGATGTTGTCGAACTTCTTCTAGCTCCGCCAATTAAGTACCAAACGTACGACACCTCCGAATTCTGCACATGTTCAGCTCGGTGACGTCCCTCGTCTTCTTGATCCAGCAAGGTGTCGAGGTAGTACAGAGTTCCGTCAGCACGACGGCGTGCTGACGGTGATGATGAAGTGATCCTCGCAGGGCTTCGTCAAAACACCGCGAGAATATGACCGGGGATGTAAACTGTGGAGGGGGGCGCCGCACACGGCTAACAGTTGATGTTGTGTGTTCTAGGCGCCACCCTCCCCCCCTCACACACATATATGACATACTCGGAGTGACAAATCATAATCTCGATCTATGCCAACTCAAAAAACACCTTCGAATATACCTGTATAGCATCTTTATAATCACTCAGTTATGTTGTGACGTTTGATAGCACACAAGGCATTCCTCTGGTATCCGGGAGTTGCATAGTCTCATAGTCGACGGAATATGTATTTGACATGAAGAAAGCAATAGCAATAAAACTGAACGATCATAATGTTGAGCTAACGGATGGGTCTTGTCCATCACATCATTCTCCTAATGATGTGATCCCATTATCAAATGACAACTCATGTCCATGGCTAGGAAACCTTAACCATCTTTGATCAACGAGCTAGTCAAGTAGAGGCTCACTAGGCATACATTGTTTGTCTATGTATTCACACATGTATTTAGGTTTCCGATCAATACAGTTCTAGCATGAATAATAAACATTTATCATGAATAAGGAAATATAAAATAACAACTTTATTATTGCCTCTAGGGCATATTTTATTCAGTCTCCCACTTGCACTAGAGTCAATAATCTAGATTACATTGTAATGATTCTTACACCCATGGAGTCTTGGTGTTGATCATGTTTTGCTCGTGGAAGAGGCTTAGTCAACGGGTCTGCTACATTCAGATCCGTATGTATCTTGAAAATTTCCATGTCTCCATCCTTGACTTGTTCAGAATGGAGTTGAAGCGTCTCTCGATGTGTTTGGTTCTCTTGTGAAACCCGGATTCCTTCGCCAAGGCAATTGCTCCAGTGTTGTCACAAAAGATTTTCATTGGACTCGGTGCACTAAGTATTACACCTAGATCGGATATGAACTCCTTCATCCAGACTCCTTCATTTGCTGATTCCGAAGCAGTTATGTACTCCGCTTCACACGTAGATTTCGCCACGACGCTCTGCTTGGAACTGCACCAACTGACAACTCCACCATTCACTATAAATATGTATCCTATTTGTGACTTAGAGTCATCCGAATCAGTGTCAAAGCTAGCATTGACGTAACCATTTACGACGAGCTCTTTGTCACCTCCATAAACGAGAAGCATATCCTTAGTTCTTTTCAGGTACTTTAGGATGTTCTTGACCGCTGTCTAGTGATCCACTCTTGGATTACTTTGGTACCTCCCTGCCAAACTTATAACAAGGCACACATCAGGTCTGGTACACTACATAGCATACATGATAGAACCTATGGCTGAGGCATAGGGAATGACTTTCATTTTCTCTCTATCACTACTGGAATCAGGATCTTTGCCGTCAGCCAGCTCTTTGCTATCAGCTAAAGGAAAGATGACGGCAAAGATCATGTTTGCTGTCAGCCAGCTCTTTGCCGTCAGCTAGCGGACGGCATAGAAGCTTTGCCGTCCGCTAGCAGACGGCAAAGAGGAAGGGTAGCCCACTAGCGAGAACCACCTAACGACCACTTTCTTTGCCGTCCGCTAGCGGACGACAAAGCTTCTTTGTTGTCAGCTAGTAGACGGCAAAGAAAGTGGCCAAACCAACGTCCGTTAGCTAGGCTCTTTGCCGTCTGCTAGCAGACGACAAAGAACCGTGCCCTAACTAAAAAGCCAACGCCCGCGCCCCACCCCTCTCTGTCCCCTCCCTCTCTCTCTGCCCCGTGCCCGAGCCGCCGCCGCCCCGCGCCACCCCCGTCGCTGGCCGCCCCGCCCCCGTGCCGCCACG
>NC_057812.1:470825632-470829425 GCF_018294505.1 Triticum aestivum | reverse complement strand
CTCCTCCACCACCGCGTCCGCTTCGGCGCCCCCTCCTCCACCCCGGCGACCCTCTCCTCCACTCCTGCGGCCGCCCTGCCGCTCCGACACCCCCTCCTCCACCCCGGCCGCCCCTCTCCTCCACCCCCGCGCCACCCCTATCGCTCCGGCGCCCCCTGCTCCAGTGAGACCTTGTCTTTTTTTCCTATTTTTTAGATTTAGTTTAGGTTTAGTTTAATTTAGGCTTTGTTTAGTTTATGTTTACTTTAGGTTTTGTTTCTGTTTTTTAAGTTTTGGTTTACATTTAAGAATAAACAAGAAAGATGAAAAAAAAAGTAAAAGAAGAAGAGGAGGAAGAAGAAGATAAAAAAAGAACAATAAGTAGAAGAAGAGGAAGATGATGATGATGAAAAAAAGAAGTAGAAGTAGAAGATGAAAAAAATAAGTAGGAAAAGAGGCGCCCGGGGACGAGCGGGTTAGGGGGTTACTCGACATCGATGGAACCCTAAATAGCAAGTATCGTCGGTGCGAGATACATGTGGCCGTCGGTGTCAAACACTACATCCACGTCCCACAAGTGACGCCGGGGCCCGGCGTCCCGCAGCAAAAGTTGTCAGGGTCGATGGCGGTCGAACACCTTTGGGAATTTGTCTTGCAGTCTATGCGATTACGATTAAAAGCCAAATGTTGAAACTTGAAACACCCAAACTGACTCTAGTCGGTTTGGTTGTTTGAAGTTTCAAAACTTGGCTTTAATCCTCATCGCATAGGCTGCCAGACAAATTCGCCAAGGTGTTCGGCCGTCATCGGCCCCTAGAACTATTGCTGCGCGCGGGACGTCGGGCGCCGGCGTCACTTGTGGGATGTGGATCTAGTGTTCAACGCCGAGCGCCACATGTATCTCGCACCGATGATACTTGCTATTTAGGGTTCCATCAATGCCGAGGAACCCCCAAACCCGCTCGTCCTGTTGTAATATTTAGTTAGGTTGACGAAAAAACAAAATAGCTATGTTATTCTTCTTTCGATTTAAATGTGTAGTTTTTCGTCGCTGCGAGGGTCTAGTGTTCGACGAGCTCCGCCCCTGCGTTCGTGGGTGAGCACAAATGACATCTCCTCCTTCCCCTTCATTTTCTCTGTTCTGGTCTTTTCGTGCCGATGAAACTTGCTAGATATAGGTGTCTTCAATCATCAGTATGCGTGACCACTATGCGTCTCCCGTTTGAAAGGGTTACATCTATAAATATGCATGTATTTGCATATTTATAACCGTGATTCTTTCGAATTGTCCAATGTTATCCATGGACAGCCCAAGTATGTGTAGATTGGATTCGTTTTCCCATATGCTCTGCTCTGGATCCGATGCAGAATTTCGTCGGTGCCTCCCTATTGTTTTCCGGATACACATCCTCTCTGTTTATTGCCGAGACGTGTATCAGGAGAACAGCGGGGAGGTGCTGCCGAAATTTTGCATTGGATCTGGAGCAGAGCATCGGAAAACAAACACAATCTTCACATACTCGGGTGGGATTAGGACCTATCTTTACCTATTAGCGTCTAGGTTGCATGGACGTAATAAAAGTGACAAACTCCATTAACTGATGAATATATATATGTTGATATATATATTTCTTATGTGTCCAGTAGCTAGGCAAGATGAGTGATCGTGCGTGGATATACACCGGTCACACTAGTCAGAAAGACATGACCATTGAATGGTTAACAAAAACCAAGGGGTTTCTGAGAGCCGCGTTTGCAAATGGCCAGAGGACAACATGGCGCCCCTGTGCCGGGTGCAACAATTGGCACAAGAGGACAGAGGATGAAATGGGTAAACACATGTAGAAGAGGGGTTTTATGCCAGATTATACGGTGTGGACATTTCATGGCGAGTCTGCCCAACGTGCCAGAGCTGAGGTGCTTCGTCGTCGCACCGATGAGCATGGTACCGGGATGCAAGACATGGTGCACGACTTTGATGATGCTCGGGACTCGGACGATGAGATGGAGGAATCTGCAAAGGCCTTCAATGAAATGTTGGAGTCTTCAAAACGTCCTCTCCACAAACACACTGAGCTTTGTCAGCTGGATGCCATCTCACAAATAATGGCTCAGAAGGCTCAATTCAACTTGAGCAGAGAATGCTACGACGCAATGATGGCAGTATTTGGACGTTTTCTACCCAAAGGCCATGTACTACCTGCAAACCTGTACCAGTCAGACAAAATCCTCCGTGCTCTTAAGATGCCCTATGACATACATGCCTATGAGAAAGGATATGCCTTATTTAGGCTTCAGTATGCGAACTTGAACTATTGTCCCATTTGCCAGTCATCCAGGTATGTTGTGGTAGACAACGGTATGGGTGAGAAGACGCAGACCAAAATCCCTGTTAATGTTCTTCGGTATATGCCAATCATACCAAGACTTCAACGTCTTTTCATGGTCGAAGAGACAGCCAGACAGATGACATGGCACAAAACGGGCAAAAGAACCCAACTAGATGCAGATGGGAAGCTGATGATTGCGCACACATCGGACGGTGAAGCATGGAAGCGCTTCGATGTACATGATGAGAAAGCGGCAGATCCGAGGCATCCTCGAGTCGGCATCAAGACGGATGGGTTCAGTGTGTTTGGTCTGACGGCAGCCCAATACAGTTGTTAGCCCGTATTTGACTTTCCACTCAATCTCCCCCCGGACAGATTATGCAAAGTAAGAACATTTTCTTGACGTTGATAATTACAGGGCCCAACTATCCGGGGAAGAATATGAATGCGTACATGCAGCCGTTGAAGGACGAATTGCAAGAAGCCTGGGATAATGGGTTCAAGACATACGACGCCTTTAGCAAACGGAACTTCATAATGCGTGTCTGGTACATGTACTCGACGCATGACTTGCCGGCATATGCGCTATTCATTGGCTGGTGTGTGCGTGTAAGGTTCCCGTGCCCCACATGCAAGGGAGCTCTTGAGTTTCGTTGGCTTCAGGTCAGTCGCAAGTTTTCTTGCTTCGACATGCATAGACAGTTACTGGATCCTCGCCATAAGTTCAGGAAAGACAAGAAGAACTTCATCAAAGGTAGAGTTGTCAAAAACTCCGCACCACCTGCGTTGACAGGCCAAGAGACCATGGATCAGTTAAACGCTCTCGAGCCAGATCCAGAGCGTCCAGGGTATTTCAAGGGGTATAATTCGAAACACGTCTGGACTCACAAGACATGCTTGTGGGATCTGCCTTACTTCAAAGACCTCCTTTGCCCACACAACATCGATGTGATGCACACTGAGAAGAATATCGCCGAGGCACTTTTTGGTACATTGTTTGGCATAGATGGGAAGTCAAAGGATAATACTAAGGCTAGAGTCGATCTAGAGGCGCTATGTGATAGACCATTACAAAACATGAAAGAACCAAAAGGAAAGCAGAACTAGACGAAGCAAAAGGCACGGTTCAATCTTGGAAGGCCAGCTATGAGGGAAATTATCTTGTGGGTGCAACAACAGTTCATGTTCCCCGATGGGTATGCATCGAATCTAAAGAGGGGAGCGAGTCTTGATAAATTGAAGATATTTGGTCTCAAGAGTCATGATTGGCACATATGCATTGAGCGGGTAATGCTGGTGGTGTTGCGTGGCTTCATCCATGAGGATGAATGGCTAGTACTGGCAGAGGTGAGCTATTTCTTCCGTGTTCTTTGTGCGAAAGAACTATTGCCTGGCCCGCTAGAAGAAATGGAAGAGTTGGCGCCGGATTTGATATGCAAGTTAGAACAGATCTTTCCGCCGGGCTTCTTTAATCCAATGCAACA
>NC_057812.1:470803270-470825367 GCF_018294505.1 Triticum aestivum | reverse complement strand
ATCGTTAGTGCTACGCAACTGAGAGGATGCAGAAGACACTACGAGCAAAATGTAAAAATAAACGTAGAATTGAAGCATCAATGACTGAGGCATTCATTACTGAGGAGGCGACAAACTTCGTGACAGCACACTACCATGCAGAACCAGGCTATAGCACCGGTTTGTAAGGCTCTTTAGTGCCGGTTCTGTAACCGGCACTAAAGGGTGGGGACTAAAGCCCCCCCCCCCCTTTAGTACCAGTTCAACACGAACCACCACTAAAGGGCCACCACGTGGCACGAGCCCGTGCCGGGGGCTGGGAGACCTTTAGTACCGGTTGGTAACACCAACTGGTACTAAAAGGTTTAGGGGGTTTTGAGTTTATGATTTCTTTTTTCTTTAATTTTGTATTTTCCATTTAATTATTCTTAGTTTGGATTAGTACTACTTTCGACATCCAGCACATGTTGCCTTCACTTCACTCTAATCCAAGGGCTCTTTTGGGCCAATTGTGCTCTCCTTCTTCAGCAACGACGGAGGTCTTGGCCGCTTGGTGGCCAAGACGAAGATGGAGCCCTCTGTTTTCTATGGGTCTTGGCTATTGTGTTGTTACTATTCAATAGTGTCATAGCTTGTATCATTCTCAGGTTTCTATACTTGTATGCGTATTTGCAATATTCCTTTTTCGTATGAATACAACGTGGTCCTATGTGTTAAAAAAAAGACCTCAAAGCTTCATCCTCTTTCCACATGCCCCCAACTCACTTGCTTCTATCTCTCTCTGCAAAAAAAGGGAATGTCTATCAAATATAATACTTTTAATGTGACCATATGTCAGGCTAGTATTACCGTAAAAAAAAGAGAAAGAATGAGCAGAGTAGATCTGCAGCGACCTGTTTGATTTGTGGTTTAAACTGTGAATATATAAATGTGCTACCAATATTAATTAATTGGGCACCGCCAACACAATGTGAATGGCCAAGTTGCTCTGAATTATAAAATTGTTAAAACAGCTAGGCGTCCAGGGTAGTTTTTTTGTACTTTTGACATCTTTCAGTTAAACACGCTCTGAATTATAAAATTGTTAAAACAGCTAGCGTCCAGGGTATTTCTTTTGTACTTTTGACATCTTTCATTCAAACACGTGTCAGCTGTGTTCAACTCTAGTTTGAAATTGTGCTTCATTTGCTATGTGCATCTTTGAACGGCCTTGGCTCATACAAATTCCGAGTTCAGAAACGACTATTAAAGTTTAACACATGCCAAACTATATTCACCGAATGCCCATGTCTTCAAATCTTAAAGTGGAGAGGTGAGGCTAATATGACAAGGGGGCAAAGTAATTAGGTAGTAACAATGGATTACAGAATCATGATCGCGGAGGAGGTGGCCAAATATCTTGATTTCTATTGGCAACTACATGAAGCAAACGAGAACAAGCATTGGAATTTTAATCATTTAAAAACCTAAGCATAATTACATTAGTGTGAAAATGAAAGCATGTTTAGTGATAGTGAACACAAATAAAATGACAGTAGTATGCAAATGAAACGATGCATAGTGGTGGCAGTAGTACCGGGTGATCCTGTAAATGCTGTCGGTGCGCACTGAACTCACTGGCAAAGAGCTGGGAATTAACAGTACTCTTTTCATCCCGTGGATAGAACTGGACCTTGTTATTGCCTATGTCGACACGAAGCATCCACTGGCCAATGTACTCTAGTCCATGGTCCAACTCCCTGAGATCATTTAAGACTAGGTAGACGACACAGTCTTCATGGATGCTCAGAACAGGGAACGACGGAGGAAGATTTCTTATACCAGCAGGCTTGTAGGCCTTGTTTGCCCAGTTTCATTCTTGTAGATACAGAGAGCTCCGCATTTTGCGGCGAATTGCGAGTACAGCGCACACAGGAGGCGTGCGACAGGCCCGGCCCATTGAAAGCCACCATCGAGTTGTGTAGTAGAAATCACAAAAACAGAAGTGACGAACTGAGGAATCTCAAACATTTTCAGAACAAAAATTGGAACAAAATTTAAAGTGAGAACATTAATAAAAATTATGAACAACTGTTTTAAAACATGATAAAAAAATGAAAACGCGAACATTTATCAAAGTTAAAAACATTTTTTTCGAATGAGAACATTATTTAAAATTTACAAACATGTTTTAATTTGTGAACAAAAATTAATAATGTGATCATTTTCTGATTTTTTTTCAATTTTCGAACATGTTTTAAAAAGAAGCAAACAATTTTTGAGAATTCATTTTTTTAGAATTTTTGAATAAAATTTTAAAACAAGAACATTTTCGTAAAAAATAAATTTTTTTAAAAATGTGAGCATTATCTAAAATTCATGAACAGTTTTTTGAATTTGTGAACAATAAATTTCAAACATTTTTTAGCAAGAGCAAAAAAATTTTGTAAATCCTTTTTTGGAATTTATGATTTTTTTGAAGCAATAGGATTTTCAAAATTGCTGAACAAACTTGTCAAATGAGAGCACTTTGTAATATTGAAAAAAGAAAAAATGAACAAATTTTGAAAATGCAAACATTTTGAAAATTTCTAAACATCTGTTGAAGCAATTTAAATTTTGAAATACAAAGTAAATAAAAAAACTACAGAAAAGAAAAATAAACATAAAAAGATAAAAAGAAAGAGGAAAGGAAAGAGAGAGAGAGAGAGGAAAAAAGGAAAACGAAAAAAAGAAAATTAAAATAACCAGTTCAGTTCCCGAAACGAGAAAAAAACTAGGCTGGAAACCTTTCCAAAAATCGGTAGAAAACCGTCCCTAATAGCTACACTGAACTACTATAATGGGCGCTTCGCCTCGCTCGTCTCTGCGAAGGTCCGCCAATTTGACGCAGTATGCGTGAAATAGGGAATTCCGTACATACATACTCCTTGAAGTTCCTTGAAAAACCAACACACTCCTTGAATGGAGCTGGGCTCACCCCTGCATGTAAGGCTCGCACCAGGGTTCCTGTATTAAATTTGCGTCGATATGTGAAGCTCACTACAACTAGATTGACGTAACACAGTGGTAGCTCAAGCGAGATTGAGAGAGATCCAGTTGCTTTTGGAGAATTTGATGGATCGGGAAGAGATGTACTGGATCCAAAGAGGTAGAACCAACTGGCTATTCCATGGAGACCGGAATACCGCTTATTTAAACAATGTGATAACCCACAAGTATAGGGGATCGCAACAGTTTTCGAGGGTAGAGTATTCAACCCAAATTTATATATTCTACACAAAGGGAGCCAAAGAATATTTATAAGTATTAGCAGCTGAGTTGTCAATTCAATCACATCTGGATATTAATTATCTGCAACAAAGTGATCAGTAGCAAGGTAGTATGATAGTTTTGATAATAGTAGCAACAGCAATAGTATAAGAACAATGATAGTAGTAATTTTGTAGCAAGTGCAATACTAACAGCAATGGTAGTAACTTAGCAGAAAAATATAAAATAAATTCGTAGGAATTGGATCGGTGATTTGTTGGATGATATTCATCATGTGACAGTCATAACCTAGGGCGATACGGCACTAGCTTCAGTTCATATTTTTTTCAATTTTCGAACATGTTTTTAAAAGAAGCAAACAATTTTTGAGAATTCATTTTTTTAGAATTTTTGAATAAAAATTTCAAACAAGAACATTTTTATAAAAAAGAACGAATTGGTAAAAATGTGAACATTATCTAAAATTCATGAACAGTTTTTGAATTTATGAACAATAAATTTTAAACATTTATGTATTTTTGAACAGGAGCAAAAAAAATTTGTAAATCCTTTTTTTGGAATTTCTGATTTTTTTAGAGCAAGAAGATTTTTAGAATTTCTGAACAAACCTGTAAAATGAGAACACTTTGTAATATTTAGAAACGTAAAAAATGATTTTTTTTTGAAAATGCAACATTTTGAAAATCTCTAAACATCTGTTGAAGGAATTTAAATTTTGAAAAAAATAAAACAAAAAACTAAAGAAAATAAAAATAAACATAAATAGATAAAAAGAAAAAGGAAAGGAAAGAGAAAGAGAAAAAAGGAAAATAAATAAATAAAATAACCGGTTTAGTTCCCAAAACCAGAAAAAACCCGGCTGGAAACCTTTCCCAAAATCGGTAGAAAACCGTCCCTAATAGATACGCTGAACTACTATAATGGGCCCTATCCCATTGAGCGCTTCGCCTCGCTCGTCTCTACGAAGGTCCGCCAATAGGGAATTCCGTACATACATATTCCTTGAAGTTCCTTAAAAAAAGAACACACTCCTTGAATGGAGCCGGGCCCACCCCTGCATGCAAGGATCGCACCAGGGTGCGTGTATTAAATTTGAGTCGATATGTGAAGCTCACTACAACTAGATTGACTTAACACAGTGGTAGCTCGAGCGAGATTGAGCAGAAAGAGATGTATTGAATCCAAAGAGGTAGAGCCAACTGGCTATTCCATGGAGACCGAAATACCGCTTATTTTCAACAACATTCAGAAAGAAGAGAAACCATATTAAGAAACTATTGGACGACGCAAGTGTTTGGCATGAAGGTACATACCAACTAAAAGCTCATGTAACTAGTTATTTTGCTAATCTTTTAACATCAGAGGTCCTTGTTCCAATCCCGGTTGTCCTATCTCATGTTAAAAAAAGTGTTACCATTGAGATGAATGAACCGCTATTAAAGCCATATACAACAGAGGAGGTCTGAAAGGCTTTGTTTGATATTGGAGATCTTGGAGCACGATGTCTAGATGGACTATATTTTATATTCTATAAACGGTTTGGCCAATGTTTGGTGATGATTAAGTTACGAAAGTTCTTGCTGCTGTTAATACTAGAATCGTTCGTGAAGGATGGAACGACACTATAATAGTGATCATCCCTAACGTAATTAATCCGGAGGAAGGTACATAATTCAGACCTATCAGCCCGTGTAATGTGGTCTATAAGGTAATCTCTAAAATGTTGGCTGCCCGCCTTAAGCTCATTCTTCCGGATGTTATTAGCCCTACCTAGAGAGGCTTTGTACCAGGGAGACTTTATTACAGATAATGTACTAGTTGCTTATGAAAGTTTCCATAATATAAAAAATAAATGGTTAGCCAAAGAGGGTATTTGTGTAGTTAAGTTGGATATGCATAAAGCTTATGATAGAGTGGAATGGGTATTTCTGAAAAATATTTTGTTAAAGTTGGGCTTTCACGCCAACTGGGTGGACATGATTAGGAAGTGTGTATCTTCGGTGGAATATCATGTCCGCCTAAATTTTGAAATAACTGAGAGTTCCGAACCAACTAGAGGACTTCGTCAGGGTGATCCATTATCATCGTTTTTTTCGATTATGCACTGAAGGTCTCACTGATCTTCTAAATCATGCTGAAGAAGTAGGTTTATTGGAGAGAGTTAAAGTTGCAGAGAAGCACCGGCTGTCACAAACTTGTTATTTGCGATGACTCTTATCCTCATGAAAGCAAATGTAGAGAATGCTATTACGTTGAAGGATATACTTGACAAATATTGTGCAGCCTCAGGTCAGATGGTGAGTGGTGACAAATCCAGTATTTTCTTCAGCACATGCACATATATTGAGGTGAGGGTGCAGGTTTGTAATACTCTAAATATCGTGACTGAAGTCTAAATGATAAGTATCTGAGCTCGTGGCGAAGGGAGGAATAATTTCGAAGTGTGGCGGAGTGTATGAACAAAAAAAAACATGTATAACTCAACTATGGAAGTGCTCACTAGAATACTAGATATATATTACTTGGTGTTCAACAAATGCAACCAGAATTGAAACTTAACTATGGGCACTCTAAATACCTCACTTAATGAAGATCACATGGATGCTTGATTGCCAATGTATCATCTATATTACCTAGACCGGCATAAAGATGGCCTATAAAACAAAAACACCATCCATAAATCATGAATTGGTAACAACTAGGATATAATAATAGAAACAACAGTATGCAAGTGAAGATTTAGAAAGAATACATACCCATAATAAATATCTACTCCCATTAAATAGAACGTGGCAATGACATTCTTCTACCTTCATGTTGCAATTGTTTTTTAATTTTAGCAAGATCAAGTCCTTTAAATATCTCTCTCTCTCAATGTAGCACACCATTAAGTCATCGAGCCAACCACTGGACATCTTGCTGCGCAAATCGGTCTTGATGATCTTCATTGCTGAGAAGGCCCTTTCAACCGATGCCGTTGCCACTGGTAGAAGCAACCCCAACTCAATAAGGCGATAAACCAGAGGGAACATAATATTTCTTTCAAGTTCAAACATTTTTTGGCTAGGCTTGCAAGATCATAACAAACTCCAAAGTCATCATGTATTCTCATATGGTTGATGAACAACCGGAGCTCGGTTTTTATACGCTTACTGTCATCATTGGAGAAATCTGCATCATAGATGTCTGTAAGCTTAGCAACTTTGTCCAAATCAAACTTGGAAAATGAGTCTCTTGGGTCAAGACAAGCAAATCTGCAAAGCAGTTCTGAAGCCATGTCATTAGAGCAATGATCCAGCCCTGTGGTGATAGCATCTATCGCTTCATAGAAGGTATCAACACGGAAAAATTGTTCTTGAGTAACATAATTTCTCCCTCCTTTTCTTGATCGGCCGAATCTCGGTACAACTTCATCCATATTTGGTACTGGAATATCATTAATATTATAAATGATCTTGACATCTTCAAAAAGTGGTTCCCAACCATGGTTCCTCAAGTTGGCCAAGGAAGACTTCACGTCTGTAACCAAAGATATGGCTTGAACAATATTCTGATCCTTCTGTTGGAGGAGAAGTGACAACTGATTTGTAATGTGAAGGATTTGCAACATTAACTTCATGATGAACACAAAGCTAAAAGACTCCATTATCTGCACCAAACCTCCTGCCCTAGATGGATTATGCTCATCCTCATGCACAATAGCTAGCACTTCTATAATTGCATCCCACTAGATTCAATACGAGCTAGTGTTTTATAATAAGAGCCCCATCTTTTATCTACTGGTCTAGCCAATGATGTTTCTTGGTTCTTTCCTCTTCCTAAGAAAATTTCTCCACTCTCTAACTTAGTCAACAGATTTATGCGTTGCTTATCAAGCAATATATCCTTCCTCTTGCAAGACGAACCAACGGTGTTCACAATCAAGGCCACATATTTAAAGAAATCCTCAATGGAAGAACAACATCTTGAGACAGCAACAACTACAAGCTGCAATCGATGGGCGAAACAATGCATATAGAAAGCGTATGGGTTTTCATCTCGGACAAGTTTTTGAACACTATTGAATTCTCCCCTCATATTAGATGCTCCATCATGCCCTTGCCCTCGTAAATTTGCAATAAGTGGCCCATTCTTACCAAGAACCTCAACTAGTGCTTTCTTTAGCGCTTCTGTTGTTGTCTCCTTGACATGCTTGATACCCAAAAATCTTTCAATAACTTCTCCCTTGTTCATATACCTGTAAGGCAAAGAAGAAATAATTCAATTAGTTAATTAGAAAAAGGTGATTATGAGGCAAAAGACGAAACACATAATAAAGTAACCAATGGCTTACCTCAAAACCAAGGCCATTTGCTCTTTTACTGATATATCACGAGATTCATCAATAAGAACCGAAAAACGATTACCCCCCATCTCTTGTTTTATTGCTCCTCCGACTCCATCTGCACAACTTTTGGCAAGTTCTTTTTGAGTTGTCGAAGAAATCATTTGTGCATTTCCTGGACATAGCTCATCAAACGCAATTCTCACTTCCTCCTTCCTTGCTTTGTACCAATCAAGCATCTCTAGAAAATTACCTTTATTTAAAGAAAGGGCTGATTCATTGTGTCCACTAAATGGTTCACCTTGTGATGAGGCACAACTAGCGAGAAGCTGAATCGTGCGAGTCGTGGCCCAATCTTTCAAAGTACTGCTATCGTAAACGATTGAAGTAGAAAGAGATTCGGCCCTTGCTATTATTTAACAAGAACAGAAACTAATATGCGGCAAGATTGACAAAGATCAAACTCAACACAGTAGCATACGATCCATCACAAAGGGTCGCAGAAAACGCAGCAACTTGATGTCCCGGACTTGGGACCATTTTCTCTGTGTATTAACACTCGATAAAAAAATCAATCTCCAAAACAACTACCGCCGTACACGGCTGTAGCCGGCCTTTTATATAGGCAACGCGTACATAGCAAACCGACTTGCGTACAAGATGTATCTAATTTGGACTCTCTCTCTTTCCTATCGCAACAAATCAAGGAATTAAACGATAAATTATCCAGCACGCTGATCACCTATAGTAACTAACTTTGGACTCCAAAGAAAACTAATACGTAACTAGTATTAGATCAAACGACTTGACCCTCTTGTATCAATTGACCGACACAGGCCCTGCAATAATTTATGTAGCACATGGAGTTTTGAAGGTGGGCTTAACTTCATCCTTCTTCGGTTCAGATGGTGGAACTTTAAAGCTAAAAGAACCAACTTGTAAAACATTCCGAAGATTATCTCTTGCACTAGCGGCCACATCACCCCCTCCTCCTTGAAATGAAGCCATCCGCGGTTTCGTGGTATGTTTGGAGACCCTCTTTTGAACTGAAAAAATATCATCTTTGATAGCATTGGCAAACATTGGCCGCAATATACATTGCCTTCTAGCGTCCGAAAAAGAATAGGTATTGGACCTCCCATCATATGTGGCACGATGATCATATTGCCATGGCCTCCCCAATAACAAGTGGCATGCATCCATTGGCAAGACATCACAAATTACTGTGTCTTTGTAGTCACCAACTGAAAAATTCACACGCACCTTGTGAGTAACTTTGAGTTTGCCAGACTGATATAACCACTCAATGCAATGTGGTTGCGGGTGTCTCCACATAGGTAACGCTAAAGCATGCAACAATTCCTTGCTGATAGCATTAGTGTAGTTTCCACCATCTATGATCAACTTACAATTGGTGTTGTTGACCTTGCACTGAGTCTAAAAAATATTCCAACATTGCCCCTTATCCTCAATGCGATCCTCTTGAACCCGCTGCACCATCATAGACGGATATGATTCAGCAGCTTCAAAACTGGCAACCACCTTTTCTGTTTCTTCAGTTTTTTCACTAGAAGTGTTAGAAACTGCCTCTTCGTCACTAGCGGACGCATATCCATCTCTTGTGAGCAACACTCTTTTCTCATTAGGACATTCACGCCTCATATGACCTCTTCCTCCACACTTGAAACACTCTATGTTACTGATACATGTGGTGGACTGTGCACTAGAATCAAACTTCGGCAATCCTGATTTTGAAGCATCCTTTTTGTACAGAACCATGTGAGTGATTTGACATAGCTGTCCTCGAACTAGAACCGACATCCTCACTCTTATGTTGCGGGCGTCGCCATGTGTTCAAAGTGATACTGTGAACTGCACTAACTTGGTGTCGCTTAATTTGTTGTTCCGCACATACAGCTTGGTGCACAAGATCTTGTATGTTGTAGTAGACCACCATGTCAACACGATCCTGCACCTCGACATTTAGCCCGTTAAAGAAATGTGCCATGGTCGCCTCCGGATCCTCCGTTGTCCCTATACGTATCATGAGCAATTCCATCTCCTTGTAATATTCATCAACACTCAAATTATCTTGAGAGAGCCGCTGCAACTTGTTGTACATATCTCTTTTATAGTGCTCGGAACAAAACGTTGCCTCATGAATTCTTTCATCCCTCGCCAAGTCGTCGGGCGATGTCTTGAACGACAAATTCGATTCCACCAAATTAGCGCGTAACCGGTGAACTCAATTTCAGTAAGTTGAACTTTCTTCTCCTTGCTATAATGATGAGCATCAAAAATTTGATCAACACACATCTCCCACTCCAAATAGCCTTCTGGTTCGCACTTGCCGGAGAACGAAGGGATTGAAATTTTTATGCGCCCAATTCCATCATCCAAAGGCACACGCTCAGCTTGACAAACTCGGTCGTGCACTCCGCCACGAACATAACTTTCAGGACGAAGCTCATAGTGTCGTGGTCGTGGCGCGTACCCCGCCTGATCAACGCCGTCATCGAGACCATCATCTCCAGCATGAGGTTGTGTCGCCAAACGGCGATCATGGACGTTGGCATGTCTGTCGCGAGCCGGTGGTGCATAATGCAGTGGCGCAGCCGGAGCAGCCTGTGGTAGTGCAGAATTTGTCGCCGGCATATTGGTGATGTCTGCCAAACCATCAAACCGAGTGATCAGGACATCTATCCTTTTGCCGATCATATCGTGACATTGCTTGATATAGTTGCATGTGTGGTCAAAACCATCCCGAGTATTTCGAGGAATATCATCTGCATACACTGGACACACCACTTCCTCAGAATCAGCAGCAACCTCATCATCCTTGTTAACCAAGGTTGACATCTTGATCGCTACAGTACCGTGAACAACCTTAGCTCTGAATACCACTTGATGGGGCACAACTAGCAAGATGCTGAATCGTGCAAGTCGTGGCCCGATCTTTCACAGTACTGTTGTCATAAACGATCGAAGTAGAAAGAGATTCGACCCTTGCTATTATCTAACAAGAACAGAAACTAATCCGCGGCAACATTGACAAAGATCAAACTCAACACGGCAGCATACGATCCATCACAAAGGGTCACAGAAAACGCAACAACTTGATGTCCCGGACCTGGGACCTATTTCTCTGTGTATTAACACTCGATAAAAAAATCAGTCTCCAACACAACTACCCCCGTACACGGCTGTAGCCGGCCTTTTATATAGGCAATGCATACATAACAAACCGACTTGCGTACAAGACCTATCTAATTTGGACTCTCTCTTTCCTATCCCAACAAATCAAGGAATTACACGATAAAATATCCGGCACACTGATCACCTATAGTAACTAACTTTGGACTCCAAAGAAAACTAGTACGTAACTAGTATTAGATCAAACGACTCGACCCTCTTGTATCAATTGACCGACACATGCCCTGCAATAATTTATGTAGCACATGGAGTTTTGAAGGTGGGCTTAACTTCATCCTTCTTCGGTTCAGATGGTGGAACTTCAAAGCTAAAAGAATCAACTTGTAAAACATTTCGAAGATTATCTCTTGCACTAGCGGCCACATCATCCCCTCCTCCTTGAAACGAAGCCGTCCGCGGTTTCGTGGTATCTTTGGAGACCCTCTTTTGAACTGAAAAAATATCATCTTTGATAGCATTGGCAAACATTGGCCGCAATATACATTGCCTTCCAGCGTCCGAAAAAGAATAGGTATTGGACCTCCCATCATATGTGGCACGATGATCATATTGCCATGGCCTCCCCAATAACAAGTGGCATGCATTCATTGGCAAGACATCACAAATTACTGTGTCTTTGTAGTCACCAACTGAAAAATTCACACGCACCTTGTGAGTAACTTTGAGTTTGCCAGACTGATATAACCACTCAATGCAATGTGGTTGCGGGTGTCTCCACATAGGTAACACTAAAGCATGCACCAATTCCTTGCTGATAGCATTAGTGTAGTTTCCACCATCTATGATCAACTTACAATTGGTATTGTTGACCTTGCACTGAGTCTGAAAAATATTCCAACATTGCCCCTTATCCTCAATGCGATCCTCTTGAACCCGTTGCACCATCAAAGACGTATATGATTCAGCAGCTTCAAAACTCGCAACCACCTTTTCTGTTTCTTCAGGTTTTTCACTAGAGGTGTCAGAAACTGCCTCTTCGTCACTAGCGGACGCATATCCATCTCTTGTGAGCAACACTCTTTTCTAATTAGGACATTCACGCCTCATATGACCTCTTCCTCCATACTTGAAACACTCTATGTTACTGATACGTGTGGTGGACTGTGCACTAGAATCAAACTTCGGCAATCCTGATTTTGAAGCATCCTTTTGCACGGAACCATGTGAGTGATTTGACACAGCTGTCCTTGAACTAGGACCGACATCCTCACTCTTATGTTGCGGGCGTCGCCATGTGTTCAAAGTGATACTGTGAACTACACTAACTTGGTGTCGCTTAATTTGTTGTTCCGCATGTACAGCTTGGTGCACAAGATCTTGTAGGTTGTAGTAGACCGCCATCTCAACACGATCCCGCACCTCGACATTTAGCCCATTAAAGAAACGTGCCATGGTCGCCTCCGGATCCTCCGTTGTCCCTGTACGTATCATGAGCAATTCCATCTCCTTGTAATATTCATCAACACTCAAATTGCCTTGAGAGAGCCGCTGCAACTTGTTGTACATATCTCTTCTATAGTGCTCAGGAACAAAACGTTGCCTCATGAATTCTTTCATCCCTCTCCAAGTCGTCGGGCGATGTCTTGAACGACAAATTCGATTCCACCAAATTAGCGCGTAACCGGTGAACTCAATTCCAGTAAGTTGAACTTTCTTCTCCTCGCTATAATGATGAGCATCAAAAATTTGATCAACACGCATCTCCCATTCCAAATAGCCTTCTGGTTCGCACTTGCCGGAGAACGAAGGGATTGAAATTTTTATGCGCCCAATTCCATCATCGAAAGGCACACGCACAGCTTGACCAACTCGGTCGTGCACTCTGCCACGAACAGAATTTTCAGGACGAGGCTCATAGTGTCGTGGTCGTGGTGCGTACCCCGCCTGGTCAACACCGTCATCGCGACCATCATCTCCAGCATGAGGTTGTGTCGCCAAACGGCGATCATGGACGTCAGCATGTCCGTCGCGAGCCGGTGGTGCATAATGCAGTGGCGCAGTCGGAGCAGCCTGTGGTAGTGTAGAATTCGTCGCCGGCATATTGATGATGTCTGCCTAACCATCAAACCGAGTGATCAGGACATCTATACTTTTGCCGATCACATCGTGACATTGCTTGATGTAGTTGCATGTGTGGTCAAAACCATCCCGGATATTTTGAGGAATATCATCCGCGTACACTGGACGCACCACTTCCTCAGAATCAGCAGCAACCTCGGCATCCTTGTTAACCAAGGTTGACATCTTGATCAATACAATACCGTGAACAACCTTAGCTCTGAATACCACTTGATGGGGCACAACTAGCGAGATGCTGAATCGTGCAAGTCATGGCCCGATCTTTCACAGTACTACTGTCATAAATGATCGAAGTAGAAAGAGATTCGGCCCTTGCTATTATTCAACAAGAATAGAAACTAATCTGTGGCAAGATTGACAAAGATCAAACTCAACACGGCAGCATACGATCCATCACAAAGGGTCGTAGAAAACGCAGCAACTTGATGTCCCGGACCTGGGACCTATTTCTCTGTGTATTAAAACTCGATAAAAAAATCAATCTCCAACACAACTACCCCCGTACACGTCTGTAGCCGGCCTTTTATATAGGCAACGCGTACATAGCAAACCGACTTGCGTACAAGACCTATCTAATTTGGACTCTCTCTTTCCTATGCCAACAAATCAAGGAATTAAATGATAAATTATCCGGCACGCTGGTTACATATAGTAACTAACTTTGGACTCCAAAGAAAACTAGTACGTAACTAGTATTAGATCAAACGACTTAACCCTCTTGTATCAATTGACCGACACATGCCCTGCAATAATTTATGTAGCACATGGAGTTTTGAAGGTGGGCTTAACTTCATCCTTCTTCAGTTCAGATGGTGGAACTTCAAAGCTAAAAGAACACTCTTGTAAAACATTTCGAAGATTATCTCTTGCACTAGCGGCCACATCATCCCCTCCTCCTTGAAACGAAGCCGTCCGCGGTTTCGTGGTATCTTTGGAGACCCTCTTTTCAACTGAAAAAATATCATCTTTGATAGCATTGGCAAACATTGGCCGCAATATACATTGCCTTCCAGCGTCCCAAAAAGAATAGGTATTGGACCTCCCATCATATGTGGCCCGATGATCATATTGCCATGGCCTCCCCAATAACAAGTGGCATGCATCCATTGGCAAGACATCACAAATTACTGTGTCTTTGTAGTCACCAACTGAAAAATTCACACGCACCTTGTGAGTAACTTTGAGTTTGCCAGACTGATATAACCACTCAATGCAATGTGGTTGCGGGTGTCTCCACATAGGTAACGCTAAAGCATGCACCAATTCCTTGCTGATAGCATTAGTGTAGTTTCCACCATCTATGATCAACTTACAATTGGTATTGTTGACCTTGCACTGAGTCTGAAAAATATTCCAACATTGCCCCTTATCCTCAATGCGATCCTCTTGAACCCGCTGCACCATCAAAGACATATATGATTCAGCAGCTTCAAAACTCGCAACCACCTTTTCTGTTTCTTCAGTTTTTTCACTAGAAGTGTCAGAAACTGCCTCTTCGTCACTAGTGGACGCATATCCATCTCTTGTGAGAAACACTCTTTTCTCATTAGGACATTCACGCCTCATATGACCTCTTCCTCCAAACACTCTATGTTACTGATACTGTGGTGGACTGTGCACTAGAATCAAACTTCGACAATCCTGATTTTGAAGCATCCTTTTGCATGGAACCATGTGAGTGATTTGACACAGCTGTCCTCGAACTAGGACCGACATCCTCACTCTTCTGTTGCGGGCGTCGCCATGTGTTCAAAGTGATACTGTGAACTGCACTAACTTGGTGTCGCTTAATTTGTTGTTCCACACGTACAGCTTGGTGCACAAGATCTTGTATGTTGTAGTAGAGCACCATCTCAACACGATCCCGCACCTCGACATTTAGCCCGTTAAAGAAACGTGCCATGGTCGCCTCCGGATCCTCCGTTGTCCCTATATGTATCATGAGCAATTCCATCTCCTTGTAAGATTCGTCAACACTCAAATTACCTAGAGAGAGCCGCTGCAACTTGTTGTACATATCTCTTTTATAGTGCTTAGGAACAAAACTTTGCCTCATGAATTCTTTCATCCCTCGCCAAGTAGTCGGGCGATGTCTTGAATGACAAATTCGATTCCACCAAATTAGTGCGTAACCGGTGAACTCAATTCCAGTAAGTTGAACTTTCTTCTCCTCGCTATAATGATGAGCATTAAAAATTTGATCAACACGCATCTCCCACTCCAAATAGCCTTCTGGTTCGCACTTGCCGGAGAACGAAGGGATTGAAATTTTTATGCGCCCAATTCCATCATCCAAAGGCACACGCACAGCTTGACCAACTCGGTCGTCCACTCCGCCACCAACAGAATTTTCAGGACGAGGCTCATAGTGTTGTGGTCATGGCGCATACCCCGCCTGGTCAATGCCTTCATCGAGACCATCATCTCCAGCATGAGGTTGTGCCGCCAAACGGTGATCATGGACGTCGGCATGTCCGTCGCGAGCCGGTGGTGCATAATGAAGTGGCGTAGTCAGAGCAGCCTGTGGTAGTGCAGAATTGGTCGCCGGCATATTGATGATGTCTGCCAAACCATCAAACCGAGTGATCAGGACATCTATCCTTTTGCCGATCACATCGTGACATTGCTTGATGTAGTTGCATGTGTGGTCAAAACCATCCCGAATATTTTGAGGAATATCATCCGCGTACACTGGAAGCACCACTTCCTCATAATCAGCAGCAACCTCATCATCCTTGTTAACCGAGGTTGACATCTTGATCAATACAGTACCGTGAAAAACCTTAGCTCTGAATACCACTTGATGGGGCACAACTAGCGAGATGCTGAATCATGCAAGTCGTGGCCCGATCTTTCACAGTACTGCTGTCATAAACGATCGAAGTAGAAAGAGATTCGGCCCTTGCTATTATCTAACAAGAACAGAAACTAATCTGCAGCAAGATTGACAAAGATCAAACTCAACACAGCAACATACGATCCATCACAAAGGGTCGCAGAAAACACAGCAACTTGATGTCCCGGACCTGGGACCTATTTCTCTGTGTATTAACACTCGATAAAAAAATCAATCTCCAACACAACTAGCCCCGTACACGGCTGTAGCTGGCCTTTTATATAAGCAACGCGTACATAGCAAACTGACTTGCGTACAAGACCTATCTAATTTGGACTCTCTCTCTTTCCTATCCCAACAAATCAAGGAATTAAACGATAAATTATCCGGCACGCTGATCACCTATAGTAACTAACTTTGGACTCCAAAGAAAACTAGTACGTAACAAGTATTAGATCAAACGACTTGACCCTCTTGTATCAATTGACCGACACATCTCATCTCAAACCCTAGTTCATCTCTTGTATCCGATCTTTGTCTCAAAACCTCAGATTGGTACCTGTGGGTTGCTAGTAGTGTCGATTACTCCTTGTAGTTGATGCTAGTTGGTTTAATTGGTGGATGATCATATGTTCGGATCCTTTATGCATATTAATACCCCTCTGATTATGAACATGAACATCATCGACTAGGCCGTGTTTCATGGTTTTGACATGCCAACCCCGTGTTGCCACTCGTTGTGGAAGCGACACCTCCCACATCTACCCCAACATCCACACCGACGCACGTCCACAACATTGTCCTAGCACCGGAGAATTGAAGCTATACTCCACCGACGTGTCTTTTTCCGATGAAGCAATCCACTACGACCGAGATTCAATAAACATTCACCTTGGGTGTATGACCACAGAAGGTTTTATTCATGTAAACAGAATAACAATTATACTTTGACTTAAATGAATAACCGTATTGCAATAAACACGATCCAATCATATTATGCTCAACGCAAACACCAAATAACATTTATTTTAGGTTCAACACTAATCCCAAAGGTAAAGGGAGTGTGCGATGGTGATCTTATCAACCTTTGGTATCATTTCCAACACACATCGTCACCTCGACCTCAACTAGTCTTTATTCATTTTGTAACTCCTATTTCGAGTTACTAATCATAGCAACTGAACCAGTGTCAAATACCCAGGGGATACTATGAACACTAGTAAAGTACACATCAATAACATGTATATCATATATACTTTTGTTCACTTTGCCATCCTTCTTATCAGCCAAGTATTTGGGGAAGTTCCGCTTCCAGTGACCATTTCCTTCACAGTAGAAGCACTCAATTTCAGGCTTGGTTCTAGCTTTAGGCTTCTTCATGGGAGTGGCAACTTGCTTGCCATTCTTCTTGAAGTTCCCTTTCTTTCCCTTGCCCTTTTACTTGAAACTAGTGGTCTTGTCAACCATCAACATTTGATGTTTTTCTTGATTTCTACCTTCGTCGATTTCAGCATCATGAAGAGCTCGGGAATCGTTTTCGTCACCCCTTGCATATTACAGTTCATCACGAAGTTACAGTAACTTGGTGATAGTGACTAGAGAACTCTGTCAATCACTATCTTATCTGGAAGATTAACTCCCACTTGATTCAAGCGATTGTAGTACTCAGACACTCTGAGCACATGCTCATCGGTTGAGCTATTTTCCTCCATCTTGTTGGCAAAATACTTGTCTGAGGTCTCATACCTCTCGACTCGGGCATGAGTCTGAAATACTAATTTCAACTCTTGGAACATCTCACATGCTCCGTGGCGTTTCAAAGCATTTTGGAAGTCCCGATTCTAAGCCGTAAAGCATGGTGCACTAAACTATCAAGTAGTCATCATACCAAGCTTGTCAAACGTTCATAACGTCTGCATCTGCTCCTGCAATAGTTCTGTCACCTAGCGGTGCATCAAGGACATAATTCTTCTGTGCAACAATGAGGATAATCCTTAGATCACGGACCTAGTCCGCGTCATTCCTACTACCATCTCTCAACTTAGTTTTCTCTAGGAACATATCATAAATAAAACGGGGGAGCTATACGTGAGCTATTGATCTACAACAACATAGATATGCAAAAACTATCAGGACTAAGTTCATGATAAATTAAAGTTCAATTAATCATATTACTTAAGAACTCCCACTTAGATAGACATCCCTCTAGTCATCAAAATGATCACGTGATCCATATCAACTAAACCATGTCCAATCATCACGTGAGATGGAGTAGTTTTCAATGGTGAACATCAATATGTTGATCATATCTACTATATGATTCACGTTCAACCTTTTGGTCTTAGTGTTCCGAGGCCATATCTGCATATGCTAGGCTCGTCAAGTTTAACCCAAGTATTCTGCATGTGCAAAACTGGCTTGCACCTGTTGTATGTGAACGTAGAGCTTATCACACCCGATCATCACGTGGTGTCTCGGCACGACGAACTGTAGCAACAGTGCATACTCAGGGAGAACACTTATACCTTGAAATTTAGTGAGGGATCATCTTATAATGCTACCGCCGTACTAAGCAAAATAAGATGCATAAAGGATAAACATCACATGCAATCAAAATATGTGATATGATATGGCCATCATCATCTTGTGCCTTTGATCTCCATCTCCAAAGCACCGTCATGATCTCCATCGTCACCAGCTTGACACCTTGATCTCCATCGTAGCATTGTTGTCGCCTCGCCAACTATTGCTTCTATGACTATCGCTACCGCTTAGTGATAAAGTAAAGCAATTACATGGCGATTGCATTTCATACAATAAAGCGACAACCATAAGGCTCCTGTCAATTGTCGATAACTTTTACAAAACATGATAATCTCATACAACAATTTATATCTCATCACGTCTTGACTATATCACATCACAACATGCCCTGCAAAAACAAGTTAGACGTCCTCTACTTTGTTGTTGCAAGTTTTACGTGGCCGCTACGGGCTTCTAGCAAGAACCGTTCTTACCTACGCATCAAAACCACAACGATTTTTCATCAAGTGGGCTGTTTTAACCCTCAACAAGGACCGGGCGTAGTCAAACTCTATTCAACTGAAGTTGGAGAAACAAACACCCGCTACCCACCTGTGTGCGAAGCACGTCGGTAGAACCAGTCTCATGAACGCGGTCATGTAATGTCGGTCCGGGCCGCTTCATCCAACAATACCGTCGAATCAAAGTAAGACATTGCTGGTAAGCGGTATGACTATTATCGCCCACAACTCATTGTGTTCTACTCGTGCAAATAACATCTACGCATAGACCTAGCTCGGATGCCATTGTTGGGGAACGTAGTATTTCAAAAAAAATTCCTATGATCATGCAAGATCTATCTAGGAGAAGCATAGCAACGAGCAGGGAGAGTGTGTCCATGTACCCTCGTAGACCGAAAGCGGAAGCATTTAGTAACGCAGTTGATGTAGTCGAACGTCTTCACGATCCAACCGATCCAAGTACCGAACGTACGTCACCTCCAGGTTCAGCACACATTCAGCACGATGACGTCAATCGAGCTCTTGATCCAGTTGAGGATGAGGGAGAGTTCCGTCAGCACGACGGTGTGGCAACAGTGATGATGAAGTTACCGGCGTAGGGCTTCGCCTAAGCACCACGATGATATGACCGAGGTGTTAACTGTGGAGGGCGGCGCCGCACACGGCTAGGAACAATTGATGTGTGTTCTAGGGGTGCCCTCCCCACGTATATAAAGGAGGGAGAGGGAGGGAGGCAGCCTAGGGCGCACCCAAGTAGGAGGAATCCTACTTGGGCCCCTAGTCCAATTCGCCCCCCTTACCATATTTGGACAAGGGGGAAAGGAAGGAGGGGGTAGAGGAAGGAAGTAGGAGTCCTACTTCATACTTTCCTTTTCCTCCACTCCTTATCCTTTCTCCCCACGTGGCTGGCCCTATAGGGGCGCACCAGCCCCTTGTGGGCTGGTGTATTCCCTTACTTGGCCCATTAAGCCCATATCTTTGCCGGGGGTTGCCGAGAACCCCTTCCGGTGACCCGGTATCACTCGGAACACTTCCGGTGTCCAAATACCATCATCCTATATATGAATCTTTACCTCTCAGCCATTTCAAGACTCCTCGTCATGTCCGTGATCTCATCCGGGACACCGAACAAATTTCGGTCATCAAATCACATAACTCATAATACAAATCATCATCGAACGTTAAGCGTGCGGACCCTACGGGTTCGAGAACGATGTAGACTGTTGGGTTCTACGGTAGGGTGCGTCGACTGCAAATTAAAATTTTCCTACGCACAGAACAACCAAGAACATGCTACCGGAATGGATCACAGTTGGTTACCACTAGACGCGCAGTGCCGTGCAGCGGAAGAAGAGTTGGGGCAGCGCGTCCGCGTGGTTCGTCTCCTCCTCGTCCGATCTCCCTCAAACAACCGGTCGTCAGATCCCACGTACAAGTTCGCCGGAGCGGCGCAGATGCAACGCCTCTCACGGTATCCGCGCATGCAGGAGGAACACCGTGCGGCGGACTTCTAGGTCCGATCACACAGTCGGCGGTGAGTGGAGGTGGCTATTCACAACACATGCAAACCCTAGTGACAACTGATACGTCTCCAACTATCTACTTTTCCAAACACTTTTGCCCTTGTTTTGGACTCTAACTTGCATGATTTGAATGGAACTGACCCGGACTAACGTTATTTTCAGCAGAATTGCCATGGTGTTATTTCTGTGCAGAAATAAAAGTTCTCGGAATGACCTGAAACTTCACGGAGAATATTTTTGGAATTTATAAAAAATACTGGCGAAAGAATCAGCATCAGGGGCCCCACACCCTGTCAACGAGGGTGGAGGGCGCGCCCACCCCCCTGGGGCGCGCCCCTGCCTCGTGGGCCCCCTGAGACTCCACCGACCTGAGCTCCAACTCCATATATTCACGTTCGGAGAGAAAAAACCGGAGAGAAGGATTCATCGCGTTTTACGGTACGGAGCCGCCGCCAAGCCCTAATCTCTCTCGGGAGGGCTGATCTGGAGTCCGTTCGGGGCTCCGGAGTGGGGAATTCATCGCCATCGTCATCATCAACCATCCTCCATCACCAATTTCATGATGCTCACCGCCGTGCGTGAGTAATTCCATCATAGGCTTGCTGGACGGTGATGGGTTGGATGAGATTTATCATGTAATCGAGTTAGTTTTGTTAGGGTTTGATCCCCAGTATCCACTATGTTCTGAGATTGATGTTGCTATGACTTTGCTATGCTTAATGCTTGTCACTAGGGACCGAGTGCCATGAGTTCAGATCTGAACCTATTATGTTTTCATGAATATATGTGAGTTCTTGATCCTATCTTGCAAGTCAATAGTCACCTACTATGTGTTATGATCTGGCAACCCCGAAGTGACAATAATCGGGACCACTCCCGGTGATGACTGTAGTTTGAGGAGTTCATGTATTCACTAAGTGTTAATGCTTTGGTCCGATACTCTAATAAAATGAGGCCTTAATATCCCTTAGTTTCCAATAGGACCCCGCTGCCACGGGAGGGTATAACAAAAGATGTCATGCAAGTTCTTTTCCATAAGCACATATGACTGTATTCGAAATACACGCCTACATTACATTGATGAACTGGAGCTAGTTCTATGTCACCCTATGTTATAACTGTTGCATGAGGAATCGCATCCGACATAATTATCCATCGTTGATCCATTGCCTACGAGCTTTTCTGTAACATCCCAAATTTTCAACTTGGAATGTTATATATAGGTCATCATATGCATATCATATTTTGTTTGCATTTTGGTTTTGTGATCCTAAAAATCCTAAGCAACTCAAGGACCCACAGAGAGAGTTGGGGATTCTATTATTTTCATATTTGAAATTTACTAATATTGAAAAGTGGATCATTTTGGTTTTAATTTTTTTCTCCCTGAAATATTTCAATATTAAAAATATACGAGAGGAGATAATATGACTTCTCCAAAATAAAAGGAATATTGGAGGAAAATGTTAAAATCAAATAAGTAATTTTATTTGGATTTTATTGCTATTTTATTTGAATTAGAAAAATATGCATTTTTCAAATTTGCAATTTTAGGCCAACAAAATGTTCACTTTGTTCTAAATATTTTATTTAGACGGTGAAAATTGTTTTTGGCATTTTTAGAATTTTTTAATATTTATTAGGATTTTTCTTGGCGGAATTGTTTTTAGAAAAAAAGGTTACGGACCGACTGGGCCAAAGCCCAGCCGACCCACTTCCGCGCCGCCTTCGCCTTCATCCCCGAGCCGGACTCCCGAAGGAGTCCGACGTCGCCACGCCGCCGGCCGACCCCCTCCCCAAGGCACACCCCTCCCTTCCTTATAAGCCGCCATTGCCGCCCGTCGTCT